>NC_083581.1:45761699-45886699 GCF_027579695.1 Neoarius graeffei
AGCAAACTTCTGTTTTGAACACAGCCTTTGTATTTGTGTGTGTGTGTGGGGTGCAGTTATGAATGTCTGACTATACTTCATGTGAATTTTCCTCCAGTCTTCATCAGGGTCAGTTTCTGATTGTTGGCTGTTAGAGGAGAGTTCTGTTTGGTGGATTGTTTCTCACTCCAGCAGTGACACCGAGGTATTTAAAGCATGTTTGTTTAAAACATTTAAAACTGTTATATAACAAAGACACTTAAAACCACATATATGCAAGTTACTGTAGATTAAAAAATGCTAGAATATTTAAAGGGATTAAAAAAAGTACTTTGGTAGAAAATAGAAGAAAATGTGCAAGAATTTCCTCATATTTGTGGCTAGCCATGAAGCTAGTATGGCCCTGGTGTTGCTCACTGTTCGCCACACTAGCATTTTTGTGGATGTGTCTATGTTTGGATCCCAAATTTCAGAATACACAACACCCTAAAACAAAAAGCAGCCGAGCAAAGCGGATGTTTCCTGATCCACACTGCAGCATGGAAATGAAACAGCCAAACATTAAAAAAATCAAAAAGGCTGTAACATTACAGCCTGCTAAATTATTGTGTCTGAGCTGAACTTAAGGTTATGTACGTGAAGAAAAAGTAAACATGATATGCACACTGTCAACCTCATTTCTTACCAGGTTCAATGTTTGTGCTTGTGGGTTCAACACTCGACAGAGCACTTATGGTGGAAAAACTCATTAACCAATCAGCAGTTGGCACAGGTGTAACATCCAACGGAAATGATGATGATGAGGAAGATGATGTGTCAGAAATCAAAGGGTCAGCGGAAAGTGATTCTGGATGGAACGATCCCGTGCTGATATATGATGTCGTCGCCGTGGTGTTACTAACAGTGAGGCGATCCATAGTTACGGTAACAAGGGGGATGACGGTTGCCATGGAAACATCTGTGGTAGAGAGAGGGGCGGAGTCACTGGAGTCAAGCAGCCCATTTCCGATTATTCCTGAAAAATTTAATGAATGGATTAAATAAATAAATAAATAAAAACTAATAAACAAATAAATTCTATATTTATTCATTATATTAACGTATTATTATACATTCAATTATATTGTACACTATCTAAATATATTATTTATTATTCAAACTTAGAACATACAGACTTAGCAGTTTCATGAACACAGTGACTATATCAACTCATTTAATGTTATTTGTATTAATATATCAAAGATATAATGACTTATGTCAATATAACAAAATCTAATAATAAAATAAAATGTAAAATGATGTGCAGTGTAGAGCAGAGAGAAGGAACAGAATGCGGGAAAAATTAAGAGAAAAGAAAAGACAACCTAGAACAATATAGCAGTAATGAAAGAGCATAAGAATGTTTGACGGAAAGAGTCTGACAGAGAGACAGAGAGAACAATGTGGAAAATAAAAAGAGCAAAAGAAGATAAGAAGAGTGACATGTGGAGTGAAGCTGTCTGACGTATGAGCAGGAGGAAAAGATCTGCGACTCACTTCTATATAAATACAGCAACAGCTGACGAGCACATGGAGAGAATGTATATTTATACACACACGCACGCACGAAAAACACACTCCAACACCATCTGCTGAAGGAGGTAACTTCCAATAGCGCGCGCGCACGCACACGCACACACATACAAGTTGCATTACATCTGTTACACACCAGTGTCAGTTACACACCATGTTCAGTTACATGCCAGTTACATACCAGTCTCAGTTACACATTACAAAAGAAAAGTATATCGAGGAGAAATAGCCTTAAGGCTGTAGCTCCTACTGGCCAAGACACCCATAAAATCGTAAATATGACCGGTGGCGCCACCATCTTGACAACTTTTATGCACACCATCTGGGGAACGTTGTATGTGAGTTTGATCAAAATCCGATCAATCCTTTCAGAGGAGTAGCGATTTTTATTGTAAATTGTGGAACGATGACAACGACGGACAGACAACGGACGACGCGTGATCACATAAGCTCATCCAGCTTGGCCTGCGGCTGGATGAACTAAAAATGAGGAAAACAAGAACTAATATAAATGAACAAATCTTCCAAGACAAACAATGTCAGTTACATACCAGTGTCTGTTATACATCAAGGTCAGTTATACACCAGTTACACACCAGGGACAATTACACACCAGGGTCAAACCAGTGTCAGTTACACACCAGGGTCACACCAGGGTCAGTTATACACCAGTTACACACCACTGTCAGTAACACACCAGTGTCAGTTATACACCAGTTACATACCAGTGTCAGTGACACGCCAACTACACACAAGTGTCAGATACATATCAATGTAATTTACACACCAGTGTCAGTTCCACTCCAGTTCCATACCAGTCAGACACCAGTGTCAGTTACACTGCATTTGCACAGCAGTGTCAGTTACATACCAGTCACACACCAGTGTCAGTTACACACCAGTTCCATACCAGTGTCACTTACACACCAGTTACACACCAGTGTCACTTGCACACCAGTTACACACCAGTGTCACTTACACACCAGTTTTATACCACTGTCAATTACACGTCAATTACACACTAGTGTCAGATACACACCAGTCACACACCAGTCTCAATTACACACCAGTTCCACACCAGTGTCAGTTACAGCAGAGTTACACACCAGTGTCAGTTACACATTACAAAAGAAAAAAGTATTTAAAGACAAAATGAGGGAAACGAGAACTAATATAAATGAGCAAGGCTTCCCAGCCAAATTCCCCAAACAAACACACACACACACACACACACACACACACACACACACACACACACACACACACACACACAAAATCCTCCTGTCTTTCACACTCCTGTCTTTTTTCACATTGCAGAACAATGTTCTGATGGTGAGACCATAAAATGCTTCAAGGACTTTTTACAAGCCGAGAGAAGGAATGAGAAAAAAAATCAGAGGGAGAGAGACAGTGACTAAACTTTATTACCAAAAATAATTATTATTTTACCACACACAATATGTGTGTGTGTGTGTGTGTGTGTGTGTGTGTGTGTGTGTGTGTGTGTGTGTGTGTGTGTGTGTGTGTGTGTGAGTGAGAGAGCGCATGTTCATGCATCATCAGATGTGAATGAGTTTCTTTTTACACAGATTTTTTAAAATCAATATAACAGCAACTGAGTGAGTCAGTGTGTGAAGAAATAAATTTAGACATGCGCACACGCACACAAAGAATTAGCAGGGCCTCTTCACGATGGATTGATTGAAAGATGTCCAAATGAGATAAAGAACAATATAAAATGGATTCATAAGCGTTGTGTGTGTGTGTGTGTGTGTGTGTGTGTGTGTGTGTGTGTGTGTGTGTGTGTGTGTGTGTGTAGGAGGTGCTGCAGGAGGACAGGGGGTGATGAGACACACAGGAAGCTTGCGTCACTGACTCTTATTTAACACTCATTTGTCGCATCACTCATTCACACCTCGTCTCATTAAGCCAAATGATAAGCATGAAACATGGATTAGCACATTAATGTGTCTCACACACACACACACACACACACACACACACACACACACACACACACACACACACATATAATGGATGTACTGATGTTTTGAAGTTATGGCCATGCTCTTGTAAGGGAGTGTGTGTGTGTGTGTGTGTGTGTGTGTGTGTGTGTGTGTGTGTGTGTGTGTGTGTGTGTTTGTGTGTGTGTGTGTTACCTGTGAAGGCAAGCAGCAGTGTGAGGAGGCAGATGAGGCCACACACACAGGGCAGGATGATGATTATGAGCTTCAGGAGCTTCGCTGAGCCAAGTTTATGTGAACATGTGTCCCCCATCACCTGCACATCAACACCTGATACCTGTAATACACACACACACACACACACACACACACACACACACACACACACACACCATGTGACACACTAAACCAGGATATACTGTATACTGCAGTGTTCAGTTACAAAACCTGGCAATTACAATGTAGCTGATAACACAGTCAACAGCAACACAACTAATATAACCATCAACACCAACACCACTAATAACACCATCAACACCAGCACCACGGATAACACCGTCAACACCAACACAACTGGTAACACTATTAACACCAACACAAATGATAACACCATTAACACCAAAGCGATATTTGGAAGCCGTGCCACTGTGCAACATTTCCACACACAATGTTGTAGAGGCACTGTTTAAGATTATTTCCCAAATCGGGATTCCAAAAGAAATTCTGACTCATCAGGGCACCACGTTTATGTCATGCATACTTTGCAAACTTTACAAATTACTGGGGGTTAAATCAATTCGTACCAGCATTTATCATCCACAGAAGGATGGTTTGGCCAAAGGGTTTAACCAAACATGTAAAAACATGATTCGTAAGCTTCTGTGGGAAGACATTTGGAATTGGGACCAATGGTTCAAGGCCTTTTTATTTGCAGTACGAGAGGTTCCACATGAGGTTCTCCCCATTCAAATTATTGTATGGTCACAAACCTCATGGTGTCCTGGACGTCATCAAGGAAAATTGGGAGGAGGGATGTTCTAAATGTAAAAAGAAATTTGCAGATCAAAGGTTCTTGATCTGCAAGCAAATGTCCACATACTGAGTCACATAACCCAGGAGAACTTGCTACAGCCCCAAGAATGTCAATTCTGGCTGTACAACAGGGGAGCACGCCTACAAGAATTTGCACTGAGAGATAAAGCGTTTGCTTTATTACCCACGTTGCGCTCAAAGTTACTCGCCAAGTGGCAAGGGCCATTTGAGGTCAAATGGCAAGTCAGGGACACTGACTATGAGGTGAAACAAATGGATAGAGGTGGGGCATGTCATATATACTACCTCAATCTACTTAAATTATGGAACAAGGTGGCCCCTGTGGCACTGGCAATGGTGGTCCCTGAGAGGGAGGAGCTGGGACTGGAGATAGTCAGTCAATCCACCACGGGCCATGCCAACTCATAGAGGTTGCCAAGTTGCAAACAGAATTTTCCGACATATTCTCACCTCTCCCCAGTCATATACATCTCATAGAACACATCAAGACATACCCAGGGTGGTGTGCAGCTGCCCCTATTGCCTCCCAAGCACAAGAAAAAAATGTAGTTTGGGATGAGCTCCAGGTCATGCTCAACATGGGAATAATCAAGGAGTCACACAGCGATTGGAACAGCCTGGTGGTTTTGGTCCCCAAAACCAACAGATCAGTCTGGTTCTGTGTAGACTTTAGAAAAGTCAATGCAGTGTCTAAATTTGATGCATACCCAATGCCTTGCATTGAACTGCTTGATTTGCTCGGCGTAGCTAACTTTTAATCAACACTGGATCTGATGAAGGGATACTGGTAGATTCCCTTGACTCCATTATCCCATGAAAATTGGTCTTTTCCACTCTGTTCGGTTTACATCAATTTGTCACCCTTCTGTCTGGGTTATTCTGGGCCCCAAAAAGTGTGCGACTGGGCAGGTAGAAATATGGTATCTGGGCTTCCACTTGGATCATGGGCAGGTGCGTCCCCAAATTGATGAGTCTGCAGCGATTGCGACCTGCCTGAGATCCAAGACCAAAAAGCAGGTAAGACAGTTCCTGGGGCTGGCTGGCTATTATCACTGGTTCCTGCCTAACTATTCAGAAGTCACCAGCTTGCTGCCTGATCTCACTAAAATGGAACACCAGATTCGCTCCAGTGGACAGGGCCATGCCAACAGGCTTTCACTCAGGTAAAAACTGCACTGTACGCTGGGCCATTGTTACACTCCCCTCACATTTCTGTCCTTTATATTTTGCAGATTGATACAGTGGACAGAGACCTGAGGGCCATTTTGTCCCAGGTAGTGGAGGGGGAGGAGTAATCAGTGCTGTACATCAGCCAGAAGCTCTGGTTGTGAGAGACTAAGTACGGCACCATTGGGAAGGAGTGTTGAGCCATCAAGTCGGTGGTCTACCTGCTGGGACACCCGTTCACTCTCTGCTCAGATCACACCTCATTCTAGTGGCTCCACTGCATGAAGGATGCCAATGTGTGGATCACTCAATTGGTATCTGGTTCTTCAGCTCTAAGTTTGAGGTGGTCCACAGGCTGGGAGCATAGATGGCTGTGGCAGATTTCTTTCCCACTCTGTGTGTGTGTGTGTGTGTGTGGGGGGGGGGGGGGGGGGGTTGACTGCAGACCGGATGGCTCCCCTGCCTGAGATGGGCAGTGGGGGTATTTGGAGGTGGAGGCATGGTCAAACAGGGGTTTGTGAATGGAGAGCAAGGACATGGGAGGTGAGTGGCAAAGTGATTACACCTGGGATTGATTAGCGGTAATATGTGTGTGTGTGTGTGTGTGTGTGTGTGTGTGTGTGTGTGTGTGTGTGTGTGTGTGTTCTGTTTCAGTGAAGACCAAGGGCTTAAAGGAGGAGGGAAAGAGCTGAGAGGAGAACTTGAGATCTAGCACAGAGTGGTGTGTGTGTGTGTGTGTGTGTGTGTGTGTGTGTGTGTGTGTGTGTGTGTCAGTGAAACTACGAAGTAATAAAAACAGCTGAAAAGCAAAAGATGAAAGAAAAAATGAATAAAACAAGTCAAAATGCCCCACCTGCCTCCATTCTTCAGTTTCCCAATTTCCTTGAAGTGTTACAACAATACCACCACCGATAACATTGTCAACACCAACACAATTGATGACACCATCAACACCATCAATAACACATCAACACCAACAAAATTAATAACACTGTCAATAGCAACATAACTGATAACACCAACACCACAGGTAACATCATCAACACCAACGCCTCAGATAGCATCATTAACACCAATGCCACAGATAACATAGTCAACAGCAATGCCATGATAACACCAACAACAGCAATGCTATCAATAACACCGTCAACACCAACACAACTGATAACACCATCAACACCAACAGCACTGAACACCAACACCACCAATGACACATCAACACCAACACCACCGATAACACTGCAAACACCAAAGCCACTGATAACGCCATCAACATCAACACCACCAAATAACACCAACACCACTGATAACACTGGCAGTGATGGTGTGGTCGAGCATCGGCTGTGAACGGTGAGGAGTCAGGTTGAACCAACAGGTAACATGTCACGAGTCACACCTGTGTCTAATTATTGGCTGTCTTGTGTGTCTTTCAGATGGCCAGTAATGAGAGAGAGAGCTGTGTTCACCAATGTGTGTGTTTATGTGTGTATATCGCAGTACACACTGAAAAGTGAAAATAATAAAAGTGCACCTTGAATTGTAGTACCTGTCTCCAGTTCTTCATTGTCTAAAAGTAGAGTTGTTACAAACACCAACATCGCTGATCACACCAACACCGCCAATAACACGTCAACACCAACACGGCTGATAGCACCGTCAACACCAACATCACAGATAACACTGTCAACACCAACACCATAGAGAACACCGTCAACACCAACACCATGGAAAACACCGTCAATAGCAACACCACTGATAGCACTATCAACAGCAACATCACTTATAGCACCATCAACACCAGTATCACCGATAACACCACCAACACAACTGATAATCACTGTCAACACCAAAAGCACTGATCATAAACACCATCCATAAAAATTCTGTCAAAAAATTGTAGCCAAAATTTTTATCAACTGTGTAACTGTTCTATGTGTAGACTTAACACTTCACTAAATCCACATTTACAGTGTTTAATTGAGTTTCTAGTTGTGCTGAGCATCTTTGATGTCACTCCTAAACAAGGCTACACAGGGTTCTTTCGGGAACAAAGTTCAGCTATGTTAATAAAAAAAAAGATTAAATCCTTAGGACCCACATTAAAAACTTCTTCTTGTCAATCAGAAAACACTGACTCAGTGTAACACAAATAAAACACTGTCTGATTCATACCTTTTCTCTGCTGGGTGGAGTGATGTATCTGAGCCAAAAGACTTTTAAAAATGCATTATAATCATTACTACGCTTTATAAAAACAGTAAATGCAAATTAATTCAGGTGGCAGTTTGATTTTAGAAGAAAGTTAGCCTGGAATCAAGCTGCCATTTCATGCTCATTTTATAGTCCTGTGTGCTGATCTGGTGCACTGAGGGGTGGTGTGACTTTTAATCACAGCATCAGTGTGTAAGTGGAGCATCAGGATCACTTAGCACTCCAATCTCACATTCCACACGTAAATACAGTTAAGAGTTAAGTACATGACACGGTCACTTCATTTGTTTGATAAGAAACGACTCTAAATTTACTCCAGCTGCACACGACAGGAGGGCCAACCACCACAGAAGGTCAAGCAGGCTGTATTTCATTTGAGAAGTGAAGTTTCCCCTCCATTTAACCTGATAAACATCCTGAGACACAATTTTCCTTTCACATAGAGCTAAATGTGCTCTCTCTCTCACACACACACACACACACACACACAAACTCAGTGGATAAATAAACAAACAAACAAACAAACAAATAAATAAATAAAGTCAAATACACAGAAATATAACCTACTATTCTGTGTATATATATATATATATATATATATATATATATATACGGCGGCACGGTGGTGTAGTGGTTAGCGCTGTCGCCTCACAGCAAGAAGGTCCTGGGTTCGAGCCCTGTGGCCGGCCAGGGCCTTTCTCTGCAGAGTTTGCATGTTCTCCCCGTGTCCGCGTGGGTTTCCTCCGGGTGCTCCGGTTTCCCCCACAGTCCAAAGACATGCAGGTTAGGTTAACTGGTGACTCTAAATTGACCGTAGGTGTGAATGTGAGTGTGAATGGTTGTCTGTGTCTATGTGTCAGCCCTGTGATGACCTGGCGACTTGTCCAGGGTGTACCCCGCCTTTCGCCCGTAGTCAGCTGGGATAGGCTCCAGCTTGCCTGCGACCCTGTAGAAGGATAAAGCGGCTAGAGATAATGAGATGAGATGAGATATATATATACTATAAATACTGCTTATAATAATAATAATAATGTCTAAATATAAACAACACATACAACAATATAAATAGTTAATAAATTATGATTATTGGGGTTTTCCCCCATGATAATATGGTACACATATAGTGTTTTACCCAGTATATATATATATATATATATATATATATATATATATATATATATATATATATATACTACAATTTAAAGTTAGATATGGAAACACCTGTCCACAAATCATTTATGAGTGAATAAGGAGGTTCTTCTCCTCACCTGCCTCCACCGCGCTAATACTTTCTGTCACCGGTACCGGCGCTGTGTACCGACATGACCACCTCTGGACCGCTTCAGAAATTCCTAGTGTCCGGTACCGGAACTGCGCAAACGTGGACACGGAGAGCTCGCGCTACAGAAACAACACGCGACTGCTTCTCGCGCCCCCGAGCGCTCGCTTTTCTCTCTCTTTTTTTTTCCTGTTTCTTTTACGGAGGCGTTTGGTGTCTCAGTGCACGCGCATGCTGGGTCCTAAAGACACCGGATACCCTCAAACCATACTGAGAGTATGAAAATACTAGTATTATTAATAAGCTATACACTACCGTTCAAAAGTTTGGGGTCACCCAGACAATTTTGTGTTTTCCATGAAAAGTCACACTTTTATTTACCACCATAAGTTGTAAAATGAATAGAAAATATAGTCAAGACATTTTTCTGGCCATTTTGAGCATTTAATCGACCCCACAAATGTGATGCTCCAGAAACCCAATCTGCTCAAAGGAAGGTCAGTTTTATAGCTTCTCTAAAGAGCTCAACTGTTTTCAGCTGTGCTAACATGATTGTACAAGGGTTTTCTAATCATCCATTAGCCTTCTGAGGCAATGAGCAAACACATTGTACCATTAGAACACTGGAGTGAGAGTTGCTGGAAATGGGCCTCTATACACCTATGGAGATATTGCACCAAAAACCAGACATTTGCAGCTAGAATAGTCATTTACCACATTAGCAATGTATAGAGTGTATTTCTGATTAGTTTAAAGTGATCTTCATTGAAAAGAACAGTGCTTTTCTTTCAAAAATAAGGAAATTTCAAAGTAACCCCAAACTTTTGAATGGTAGTGTATATAAACACAAACACATTAATCACTCAATAATAATACAATTAATACCAATACTGAAAATAAAAACAATAAAACTACTATTAAAATACACCAGTAAATGTGTTACATAGAAAAATAACCCTATCTACACATTTAACAGCCCTGCTCATGATAACATACCTGCATACCTAAATATACAGTGAGGCTGGAGATAACTGGGCTGTTATGTGAATTTTCTGAAAGCTTGACGACACTTACTTACTTACTTACTTACTTACTTACTTACTTACTTACTTACATTAGGGACAAACCATAATTTATGTACATGCTAACTTCTTTGATTTTTTTTGTCAAATAATATGGATGTAAAATGTTTCCAACTGTGCTCAAAACACTCTTCAACAAGTAAACATGAGAACACCATTTTCTCATTATATTGTTATAATTTATGTTGTACATCAGTTTTAGATCCCGAATGCCAAAATAATGTCATAAAAAGTTGGAATCCTGCCCATAAAGTGGTGCCAGGTTCTGCTTGGTTTCAATTTAGCACTGTGATAATTAGCTACTAATGCATCCTGGTAAATGCATGTGATTATCGTGTATCCCATTAAAGTTCAGTTTGTTCATCCGAACAGCAAATTACAATGAAATTTTAGATGTGATATTTTAATCATAATCTTTTCTCAGTAATTTCCTGACACATCTAGTGCTTGATAAATTGTTTACTAATTGTCATTTCTCATATATCAGTGAGGAGTCTTTCGGTCACATCATTTGAACATGTCAGTGTACACAACAGTTTTGGCGTGTAATCACAGTGGCTTGGGGTAAGTTCCACATCGTTAAAAAGCATTTATCAATTCAGAATCAACAGTTATTTTTACACTATAGGAAGTGGCAAAATATCCTGGTAACCCTAATAATGTCCTTATAGCTGCTATTCACTTAGCTGTTTAGTTATGCCACTTGCTAAATATGACCTTTTTGGGATGCAAGTCAGTGTTCTCTGTGTGTGTGTGTGTGTGTGTGTGTGTGTGTGTGTGTGTGTGTGTGTGTGTGTGTGTGTGTGTGTGTCTTGGAGGTGGGGGGGTTGGGGAGTTAGAACCCAGAGGCCCCTCCTGTTTGGCCGCCTATTTTTAACCAGGTATGTTTCGCCTTCACACTTTCCATAGCTCAGAGCTCTGACTATTTTTAGGGCGTGGAGGAAAAACTGGGGCTGAAGCAGCGAGTCTCCTCGGTTACACCAAAAGGGTGCGAGGTGGACAGGTTGTGTCCCAAACCACAAACTACTCTACAACAGGAGGCTTACTACTAACTGGACCATTCAGTACTGTGGTGTGTGGTTTGGGACATAACTTTGGTTTTCACTGTAAAGGAGATGTTTAATAGAAAGGACTCTCTCAGGTGTGATCTAATTATTTTTTTTAAACATCTGCATTATTAGTGGTATTTTTCATACAATTAGAGTACAATTAACTGAACATCATTTGTCAGGCTTCATAAACACTAGAAGTTTTTTTCAACTGTACTATGTATGCTATAAATCTACAACCCCAAATCCAAAAATGTTGGGACAGTATATAAAATGTAAATAAAAACATAATGCAATGATTTGCAAATCCTTTTCAACCTATAATCAATAGAATGCAATACAAAGACAAGATATTCAATGTTCAAACTGATAAACCGTATTGATTTTGGTAAATATACACTCATTGTGAATTTGATGCCTGCAATAAGTTCCAAAAAGTTGGAACAGGGGCATGTTTACCACTGTGTTAGATCACCTCTTCTTTGAACAACACTCGGTAAGCATTAGGGAAATGAGGACACTAACTATTGAAGTTTTGAATATGAAATTCTTCCCCATTCTTGGTTGATATATGACTTCAGTTGCTCAACAGTCCGGGGTTGCCATTGTCGTACTTTGTGCTCCATATTGCACCACACATTTTCAATGGTAGGCAGGCAGGCAAGTTTAGCACCCGCACTCTTTTACTACAAGGCCACATTGTTGTAGCACATGCAGAATGTGGCTTGGCATTGTCTTGCTGAAATTAGCAGGGACGTCCCTGAAAAAGAATCCATCTGGATGGCAGCATATGTCGCTCCAAAACGTGTATGCACCTTACAGCATTAATGGTGCCTTTCACAGATGTGCAAGCTACCAATGCCAGACATTCACTGACATCCCCATATCATCACAGATGCTGGCTTTTGAACTATGTGCTTATAACAATCCGGATGGTCATTTTCCTCTTTAGCCTGGAGGGCACAATGTCCATGATTTCTACAAACAATTCAAAATGTGGACCACTTTTCCACTTTGCATGAGAATTCAGTAGCGTTTCTGGATGTTGTTGATATATGACATTTGCTTTGCATGTTAGATGCAGAGATGAACTGTGTTTACTGACAACGGTTTCCAAAGTGTTCTCTGGCCCATGTAGAAACATCCTTAATACAATCATGTTGGATTTAATGCAGTACCACCAGAGGGACCAAAGGTTACGGGTGCTCAGTGCTGGTTTTCAGCCTTGCACCTTATGTGCAGAGATTTATCTGGATTCTCTGAACCTTTTGATGATATTATGAATTGTCAATGGTGAAATCCTTAAATTCCTTATAATTGTTGACATTGTTCTTAATCTGTTGGACTATCTGCCCATGCAGTTTTTATCCCCTGCTGGCCGAAAGGCCCAAAGGGAGATTATGTCGTGACGATGTCCGTCCGTCTGTCAGTCCATCCGTCCATCTATCCGTCCCGGGAAGGGTGCTCACCTTCTGAAATCAACTCCTCTCACAATCCTTGGAGGAATTTCATGAAACTTGGCAGGATTCTTTGTTATATGTCGGTAATATGCATATTGGAATTTCATTCAATTCAGTCGCATTTTACCAGAGTTACGGCATAGTTGACAATGGGGGATACTGTGCCCTCAGAGCACTCTTGTTGGCAAAGTGGTGAACCTCGCCCCATCCTCGCTTGGAAACAACTGATCCCAATTAACCTGTTTACCTGTAGAATGAGTGTTTTTGACCATTCCACAACTTACTCAGTCTTTTGTTGCCCTAAAATTTATCACTTTGAACATTATCTTGTCTGTATTGTATTTAATTGAATATACAGTACCAGTCAAAAGTTTGGACACACCTACACATTCATAGGTTTTTCTGTATTTTGACTATTTTCAACATTGTAGAACAATACTGAAGACATCAAAACTATGAAATAACATCTGGAACATATATGGAATTCTGTGGTAAACAAAAAAAAAGTGTTGAAAAAAAACCAAAATGTGTTTCATGTTTTAGATTCTTCAAAGTAGCCACCGTTTACGTTGATGACGCTTTGCACACTATTGGCATTATCTTAACCAGCTTCATGAGGTAGTCACCTGGAATGCTTTTCAATGAACAGGTGTGCCTCATCAAAAGTTAATTAGTGCAATTTCTTGCCTTCTTAATGTGTTTGAGATCAAACAGTAAATTGTAATTAATAAATATTCAACAAATAGCCCTATTCCACATTAAGCCACTGGAGCTTTAAAAGGTTTAGAAGGGGTGTCTAAACTTTTGACTCCTATTGTAAGTTGAAAAGTATTTGAAAATCATTGCATTCTGTTTTTATTTATGTTTTACACAACATCCCAACTTTTTTGTGAATCAGAGATGTAATAAGAACACATTACAATGACGATACAGTACCATTACAATGATGACACAGTGAACATACAGTACTGTTACATTCACGATACAGTGCCGTTACAGTGATGTTACAGTGACGATGCAGTGCCATTACAATGACAGTAGAGTGATATCACAGTGATGTTACAGTGCTATTACAGCGACATCACAGTGATGTCACAGTGCAATTACAGTGATACCATAGTGATGTCACAGTGCCATTAAAGTGACTCTACAGTGCCATTATAGTGATGTCACATTGACATTACAGTGCCGATACAGTGATGATAGTGACATCACAGTACCGTTACAATGACTTCACAGTGATGTCACAGTGGGGTTACAGTGATAATACAGTGCTGTTACAGTGCCATTACAGCGACATTACAGTGATGATATGGCGCTGTCCCAGCGACTTTACAGTGCCAATAGAGTGATGTTACAATGATGACAAAGTGACATTGCAGTAATGGTAAAGTGATGTCATATTGACATGAAAATGATGATACAGTGAAGATACAGAGACAGTGCAGTGACACTACAGTGACGTTACAGTGATGTTAGAGTGATGCCACAATTATATTGAGATACATATACATGTGAACTACAGGTCAATCTTCAAAGCAGATTTCCATCTCAATGTTTCCCATTAAACTTTATCACCACTCCAATATTCAACATGATTAGTGCTGTGTCATGACTTTGTCTCTTAAAAATGTACAATAGCAAGAATAAAATTTAGAAACTCAAATTATTCCATCAATTCTTTACCACTTTTAGCAATAATTAATCATTTACAGTAAACACAGTAAATAACTGTAGTGTCATTTTTCTTACTGTCTTTTTTTTCCCCAGTTCCAGTTCCCTTCTCCTTGACTGTACAAATATGTGCACACACCCAGGTGGGTTACAAGAAACACTGAGTTTATTTTTTCTATTCTTCTGTAAGTTTTTCCCTCTCCTGAGGTCATATATGTGCACATTCTCCATGCTTTCTGTGTGTGTCTGTGTCTGCATGCATGCTCATTCTTCACCTCGGGTATGTTAAACAGTATGAGGACCAAACACATTTCTTGTAGGAAAATTTTCTAATTATAATGTATGTATTATTAATACATTAATATTGAAGCAAGATAGTGTTCTGATTTCATGTAAACCATGATCATGAATTTTATGGTGCTAGTTCAGGATGTAAAAAGATAAGAATCCAGCCATGTATTTATGAAACATGATTATGGTTTTACTTATGTCATCACTTAAAGAGAGCTTACGCTACAATTTGTTGTTTCAAAAGAAAATGTCAGTAAACAGACCTTTAAGTGTATCAGCATGAATCACTGAATCAAAACACTGTTTAGTGTACTGAAATTATTTTTAATTTACAAAAAGACTTTAGAATGGAGTTGAATACCAGTGACTCGTGAATGAATTGACTCACTGCCAGACAAGAGTCACATACCGAGTATAAAGTATTTGGATTGATTTATTTGGATGATTGTTCATGTTCAGAAATATTACAGGAATCAAACATTTTGATTTGAAGTGTTGAAACTACCTGGAACTTTCTTTGGCCACTCAGCTAACTGAAGACGCTTCCCACCTGTAACTCTGATATCTATTCTGAAGCCCTTAAAGCTGGAGGTTAAATGATGAATCAGTGCAGAACTACAACCTCATTAATGTGTGCTCAGGTGACTGTTGCTACCTTACTATGTCACAAAATTTAGCTGCTGTAAAACCTAGCTGGATCGTAAACTGAACTCATCAAGGACACAAAGAACAATAACAGGTCACTGTAGCTGCTGAGTAAACATGACATTGGAACAACATGAAAACTCTTGTGACTAACAAAAAAAAAATTATATATATATATTATATATATATGGGCGGCACGGTGGTGTAGTGGTTAGCGCTGTCGCCTCACAGCAAGAAGGTCCGGGTTCGAGCCCCGTGGCCGGCGAGGGCCTTTCTGTGCGGAGTTTGCATGTTCTCCCCGTGTCCGCATGGGTTTCCTCCGGGTGCTCCGGTTTCCCCCACAGTCCAAAGACATGCAGGTTAGGTTAACTGGTGACTCTAAATTGACCGTAGGTATGAATGTGAGTGTGAATGGTTGTCTGTGTCTATGTGTCAGCCCTGTGATGACCTGGCGACTTGTCCAGGGTGTACCCCGCCTTTCGCCCGTAGTCAGCTGGGATAGGCTCCAGCTTGCCTGCGACCCTGTAGAGCAGGATAAAACGGCTAGAGATAATGAGATGAGATATATATATAATAAATAAAATAAAACTCAACTCAAAAACAAGTAACTCAAAGAAAAAAATGGATGAGGGGAAGTGACATATTTCTTCTAATGAGTTCTTAATTTTTAAAAAAAAATTTTATAGCTATGCCTGGATTTACAAAACTGCATGGCTTCAAATTCTAATATTCTAATATATTTTAATGTATAATATATCACATCACACATCACATTATCTCAAGCCGCTTTATCCTTCTACAGGGTCGCAGGCAAGCTGGAGCCTATCCCAGCTGACTATGGGCGAAAGGCGGGGTACACCCTGGACAAGTCGCCAGGTCATCACAGGGCTGACACATAGACACAGACAACCATTCACACTCACATTCACACCTACGGTCAATTTAGAGTCACCAGTTAACCTAACCTGCATGTCTTTGGACTGTGGGGGAAACCGGAGCACCCGGAGGAAACCCACGCGGACACGGGGAGAACATGCAAACTCCGCACAGAAAGGCCCTCGCCGGCCCCGGGGCTCGAACCCAGGACCTTCTTGCTGTGAGGCGACAGCGCTAACCACTACACCACCGTGCCGCCCTGTATAATATATTATAATGATAAACATATAATGATTTAATTGTTTAATATGAATTACAATATAATAACACCTCTTTATTGTGGGTACCAAGTATTCATTTTTGGTAAGATAAGCAATATTATTCATTATTATTATACTGTGCTGCACAATGATGTTTAACACCAAATACATTTACTTTTCCCTATACAAAATTCTTACACGCTTATGTATTTTTGCTGCTGTAGGTCATACGCATGCATCAGCGTCATAAAACAATTTCTCTGATGTGTTGTGCTCTTATGAAAATAAACAGCATGGGTTTGATACTTGCTTTATTTCTATTCACTTGAATTCTATTTTATTTGTATAGCGCAACTGACATTGTTGCAAGCAAAAAATTCTAGATAGAAATTATGTATAATTTTATTTGTGTACTATTTAACAGTTTCAGTCAATCAAGTAGATTTTACTGGAAATTATATGATAGGTTATTAGTTACAGTTACTTCAATACATTTGAATAATACGAAAACACATGCAAAGTTTTGTGAACATTTTAAAAGTACACCTTGGAAAGTGAACTCTCTTTTCCCCCCACTTTATCACTAGGCCTGTTTTTCTAGACCTGTTTCTATTGTTCTTTTGGGATGAAAAATATTCCTTAAAGCCATTTACACAACAACAGGTTGTGTGTGTGTGTGTGTGTGTGTGTGTGTGTGTGTGTGTGTGTGTGTGTGTGTGTGTGTGTGTGTGTGTGTGTGTAAAATGCATTTTGATCTACACACAGCAAAATCCCCAGTGTTGAATTAACACCCAGAGTGTTTATATATGTCCAATTAACTCTGAAAGTGTTAATTCAACACTGGGGAATTTGCTGTGCACGCTGTACAAAAGATCTAGATTGTTCTTTATTAGCACAATGTGCTGAATTTCAGAAACCAAAACCAAATACACCTGTGACTAGGAACCATCCAAAGAACCATCAAAGAAACTCTATCCAGAGTGTACACCCTTAAAAAAGAAAGGTAGCAAACAATACCTTTCTTTATCTTTGGGATGCATGGGCATAATTTATGGTAGGGACAGTGGGGACATGTCCCTAACACTTTTCTGATTACCTAAAATCATCCCCACCACAATTTTGATATTAATATGTGTTTAAATCAAACAATAATTTCTATCAGCTGTACAATGGGTTAACGCCCTCGTGTTCCCACTGGATGAGAAATACAGTTTCTATTGGTGTTTGTTTGCTTTGTTCCCACCTAAACAGGCAGCAATGTGATTGCTGCAGTGCATTTTAGATGAAAACAGCACAGTGCTTAGTCAGAGGAGAGAGCTCACTACAGTTCATTCCAGGCTGACTGTCGCAGGTGCTCTGCCTTCTGTGATCGTGATGTTATGGTATCAGTAACAAATTAAACACATAATATTGGTTGTTCAGTGATATGAAAGACACAGTCAGCTGTCTTGCCCATACAGACCAGAAATTGTAATCATCATATGCTTATGTTACCACTGGAGAAATAAAAATAGTTAGGCATATTAATGTTACACTAGTAGCTAGTATACTTTGCAAACATTAACAGACAATGTATTTAGCTAGCAAATTAAATGTTTTTGTGACTGGGTGTGCTGTAGGGTGATTTTTGTGCTATTAATTTTGACTTGGGTGACATTAACTGTTCTTGTTCTTCTCGTGTTGGCATTATACCTGTTGGCAGAGGAGCATTAGTAATTCTTCCACGATTGCTCATTTGCTATTCTGTCTTCTCCAGTTTCAAATCCCAGCTGTGTGGATACAGCCTGGAGTTAACATTACAATTCATTATTTTCTGATGACCGATTAAACCACCTGTAATACTTCCTCTTAACTCAGCAGTCTGGATTAGCATCATGAATGCAGGGAATAAAAAGGGAGAAATGAGGTCTTATTTCTTGGTAAATATAAGTATGTATGGAGTAAAAGGCTGAGTTAGCTCACTTGTTACCAGCAAATAACATTTGCCAGTAAACGTATGCTTGTTGAGTTAACTCATTTTCTAGTGTTATATTGCAAATCAGAAATCAGTTTGTTCATTTTCATAACTTGTATAGCAAGTTAGGAGTTCCATTCATTTTCATTTTTTATTGTTAATACAGACATCAGAAAGGGGGGGGAGAGAGAGAGAGAGAGAGAGAGGGAGAACTCCCGGGCCAGACAGAGAAAGAAAAGAGGAAGGAACAGGTAAGAAATTGCATTATGAGCTGTAATGTTACATCAAAGAGCACATCCTTCAGATTTGAACCCATTTCTCCCATCGCCCACTCTAAGAGCATGAACAGAGTGGCCAGTTTTTAAGTTAAGGTGCAGATGCTCATATCTCATTGAGCATATTCTTCTGATGCAATTGTTAAAAAAAAAATTCTCATGTGCAAGACCAAAACTGGAAAAAGTGGTTGCCACTGGCTGTGTATTACATAGTAGTTGTCTATAGAGGCATCAGAGACAGAGGGAGACGGAGACAGAGGCAGAACCCAGGCCAGGCAGAGAGAAGAGAAAGAGATGACCAGGTAAACATTTCAACTGTGAGCTTTGGTGTTGTTTAAGAGTGGATTCCTGCTTTCAGAGCATTTTTAACATAGTTACTGGGAGTGGCCAGATTTGGTCTCCTAGTCAATGCCAAACCAGCTTCACTGGGAGACCAAATTTTAAACCAAGTTATGTTTTATCATTTGGTTCAATCAGTTGCAATTAATTAACCAAGTACCATGTAAGTATACATTTAACAAGGAAAACTTGGCACTGCATTAACTATGTTGATATTATGCTGGCTGAAACAAGGATTCGTAATGCGGCAATTTGCATCACAGAATATGCTGCAAGCGGTGCAGCCGCATGGACTCTGGGGCCTGTGATTGTATTGCCCAGACCAGTTGGTCTCATAGCGGAAAATCCTTAAAAAATGCTCTGGCTTCAAATATTTATAAGACATTATTAATAGGATTAATAATATCACAATAGGTTCTTGTAGTTAGTTTCATAACACATTTAAATGTTTGTAGAGTACAAATGTAATGTACATATATGTATGTGCATCATAAAAAGTATTGCAATTTTTTTAATGTATTTTAGAACTATTGGCTCATGTCGTGTACGATGATAGTGTCAGTGTATAATATACCGAGGAATTGGGCACTGGTATATACCATATACCATATGGTATGGATCAAATGGTTATTTCGTCAGGTTGATGTGCAAGTACTGTACAAGCTCCTGCCAGAATTACGTCCCTGCCACTTTCCAACTCAAACTTCCACCCTAGTTGGGATGGAACCATCAAAAGGACATCCTTTCTACCTTTGATTTGTATATTTCTCATAGCAAGGTGTTTGTACTGGATATGTATAAATGATTTGTGGCACATGAATAGTAATTAGTTTATAGAGTAAAGTTTTCAAGGCACTAGATGTAGACTTGATGCTTCCACTCCAGCGACAAGAAAAAGTGCCGGTTAGTAGGCGACCCCTGTGTCCTGAGACAGTGTCTACATACAGTAGTCTATCTGCACAGGGACTTTACTATAAATAAACGGAACAGAAAAGCGGCTCCTGCTTTAATAAATACCGCTTTAGAGGAGCGCGAGCTCTCTGCGCCAACACTAAACTGTGTACAAGTTTGTTCGCGCGCATTTAAAATAGCCCTTGTAATTTATTTCATTATTAATTTATGGCAAAATAAAGCGCTCCCTCTGAATGCGGCCCGGTATATAAATTATGAAACAGAGAGAGAGAGAGAGAGAGAGAGAGACTCGGTCAGTGTGTTTGCCTTACCGTTGTGTGCTCGCGCGGCTCCTCCAGGCTGAGCGCGCGCAGCTTCTCGGTGGAGGACATGCACGCGCGCGGGATGGACGGAAGAGGAAAGAGCGGGCGCGCGTGCGGATGGACAGGTGTACGGAGAGAAGAAGGAAAAAGGAAACTGCCTGTCCTGCCTGGCTCGCGCTCCTTCGCTCTCTTCTCACACACACGTTCTTCCTAATTAAACCCGCGGCGCGCGCGCCTTTCTGGCGCTCATAACAGCCCCGTTAACTCCGCCCTCACAACGAGCCGGCGCCGCCCACAGGGGGATCAACACGTTTAAAAAAAAAAAGTTTAACAAATATAAACTGAGATTGTTTCATTTCTCTGCGCAAACTTTCGTTCTGTAATTTTTCCACCCACGTCGGTGATACACACGTTTCCAGCTGTATGATTTATTATTTTCATACTGATGATAATGTTGCCGACGACAAAGTGTGTGTCAGTGCGAGAAATTTGTCAATTAAACTGTCAGTGAGCGCTGCTATGACGCTCCTCTTAGGTCCACCAATAGGAGGACAGCAGAGGCACAGCTAGCGGCCTTAGAGAAATAGGAAAGGACAGAAAAAGCTCACGGCGGCACGGTGATGTAGTGGTTAGCGCTGTCGCCTCACAGCAAGAAGGTCCGGGTTCGAGCCCCGTGGCCGGCGAGGGCCTTTCTCTGCAGAGTTTGCATGTTCTCCCCGTGTCCGCGTGGGTTTCCTCCGGGTGCTCCGGTTTCCCCCACAGTCCAAAGACATGCAGGTTAGGTTAACTGGTGACTCTAAATTGACCGTAGGTGTGAATGTGAGTGTGAATGGTTGTCTGTGTCTATGTGTCAGCCCTGTGATGACCTGGCGACTTGTCCAGGGTGCACCCCGCCTTTCGCCCATAGTCAGCTGCGATAGGCTCCAGCTTGCCTGCAACCCTGTAGAAGGATAAAGCGGCTAGAGATAATGAGATGAGATGAGAAAAAGCTTACGGAGGCACGGTGATGTAGTGGTTAGCGCTGTTGCCTCACAGCAAGAAGGTCCGGGTTCGAGCCCCGTGGCCGGCCAGGGCCTTTCTCTGCAGAGTTTGCATGTTCTCCCCGTATCCGCGTGGGTTTCCTCCGGGTGCTCCGGTTTCCCCCACAGTCCAAAGACATGCAGGTTAGGTTAACTGGTGACTCTAAATTGACCGTAGGTGTGAATGGTTGTCTGTGTCTATGTGTCAGCCCTGTGATGACCTGGCGACTTGTCCAGGGTGTACCCCACCTTTTGCCCATAGTCAGCTGGGATAGGCTCCAGCTTGCCTGCAACCCTGTAGAAGGATAAAGCGGCTAGAGATAATGAGATGAGATGAGATGAGATGAGAAAAAGCTCACGGAGGCACGGTGATGTAGTGGTTAGCGCTGTCGCCTCACAGCAAGAAGGTCCGGGTTCGAGCCCCGTGGCCGGCCAGGGCCTTTCTCTGCAGAGTTTGCATGTTCTCCCCGTGTCCGCGTGGGTTTCCTCCGGGTGCTCCGGTTTCCCCCACAGTCCAAAGACATGCAGGTTAGGTTAACTGGTGACTCTAAATTGACCGTAGGTGTGAATGGTTGTCTGTGTCTATGTGTCAGCCCTGTGATGACCTGGCGACTTGTCCAGGGTGTACCCCGCCTTTCACCCATAGTCAGCTGGGATAGGCTCCAGCTTGCCTGCGACCCTGTAGAAGGATAAAGCGGCTAGAGATAATGAGATGAGATGAGAAAAAGCTCACGGTGGCACGGTGATGTAGTGGTTAGCGCTGTCGCCTCACAGCAAGAAGCTCCGGGTTCGAGCCCCGTGGCCGGCCAGGGCCTTTCTCTGCAGAGTTTGCATGTTCTCCCCGTGTCCGCGTGGGTTTCCTCCAGGTGCTCCGGTTTCCCCCACAGTCCAAAGACATGCAGGTTAGGTTAACTGGTGACTCTAAATTGACCGTAGGTGTGAATGTGAGTGTGAATGGTTGTCTGTGTCTATGTGTCAGCCCTGTGATGACCTGGCGACTTGTCCAGGGTGTACCCCGCCTTTCGCCTGTAGTCAGCTGGGATAGGCTCCAGCTTGCCTGCGACCCTGTAGAACAGGATAAAGCGGCTAGAGATAATGAGATGAGAAAAAGCTCACTTGTTTCACACACCCGAGCTGATTTCCAGATCACGTGAGCCTACTTAGATCAAAAGGTGCAGGCTATCTGCTGGTACCTCGTATAGTGAAGGCTACATAGGGGGCAGAGCCTTTTCTTACAAAGCCCAACAGTTATGGAACAGCCTTCCAAGTAGTGTCTGGGAATCAGACACAGTCTCAGCATTTAAATCTAGGCTGAAAACATATCTGTTTAGTCAAGCCTTTTGTTAATGGTGTTTATGAGGTAAAGGTGTAGATCTGGAGGGTCCTCAGACATAGAGTGTTTTGGTAAACTGGGATGTATGGATGCTGTCAGTCCCCCACTCGCTTGCTCACTCGAGTTTATTGACTGTGTAGTGGCTGCTGCTTTACGTTCCGGGGCCCCCTCATGCCTGTGTCACCTTCTGGCTCTCCCCTTTTAGTTATCCTGTCATAGTTAGTTGCCGGGGCGGCACGGTGGTGTAGTGGTTAGCGCTGTTGCCTCACAGCAAGAAGGTCCTGGGTTCGAGCCCCAGGGCTGGCGAGGGCCTTTCTGTGTGGAGTTTGCATGTTCTCCCCGTGTCCGCGTGGGTTTCCTCCGGGTGCTCCGGTTTCCCCCACAGTCCAAAGACATGCAGGTTAGGTTAACTGGTGACTCTAAATTGACCATAGGTGTGAATGTGAGTGTGAATGGTTGTCTGTGTCTATGTGTCAGCCCTGTGATGACCTGGCGACTTGTCCAGGGTGTACCCCGCCTTTTGCCCGTAGTCAGCTGGGATAGGCTCCAGCTTGCCTGCGACCCTGTAGAACAGGATAAAGCGGCTAGAGATAATGAGATGAGAAAAAGCTCACTTGTTTCACACACCCGAGCTGATTTCCAGATCACGTGAGCCTACTTAGATCAAAAGGTGCAGGCTATCTGCTGGTACCTCGTATAGTGAAGGCTACAAGCGGCTAGAGATGATGAGATGAGATGAGTTAGTTGCCGGAATCCCTGCTTGTACTCAGTGCAATATGTACAGTGGTGCTTGAAAGTTTGTGAACCCTTTAGAATTTTCTATATTTCTGCATAAATATGACCTAAAACATCATCAGATTTTCACACAAGTCCTCAAAGTAGATAAAGAGAACCCAGTTAAACAAATGAGACAAAAATATTATACTTGGTCATTTATTTATTGAGGAAAATGATCCAATATTACATATCTGTGAGTGGCAAAAGTATGTGACCCTTTGCTTTCAGTATCTGGTGTGACCCCCTTGTGCAGCAATAACGGCAACTAAATGTTTCCGGTAACTGTTGATCAGTCCTGCACACCGGCTTGGAGGAATTTTAGCCCATTCCTCCATACAGAACAGCTTTAACTCTGGGATGTTGGTGGGTTTCCTCACATGAGCTGCTCGCTTCAGGTTCTTCCACAACATTTCGATTGGATTAAGGTCAGGACTTTGACTTGGCCATTCCAAAAGATTAGCTTTATTCTTCTTTAACCATTCTTTGGTAGAACGACTTGTGTGCTTAGGGTCGTTGTCTTGCTGCATGACCCACCTTCTCTTGAGATTCAGTTCATGGACAGATGTCCTGACATTTTCCTTTAGAATCCGTTGGTATAATTCAGAATTCATTGTTCCATCAACGATGGCAAGCTGTCCTGGCCCAGATGCAGCAAAACAGGCCCAAACCATGATACTACCACCACCATGTTTCACAGAGGGGATAAGGTTCTTTTGCTGGAATGCAGTGTTTTCCTTTCTCCAAACATAACGCTTCTCATTTAAACCAAAAAGTTTATTTTGGTCTCATCCGTCCACAAAACATTTTTCAATATCCTTCTGGCTTGTCCATGTGATCTTTAGCAAACTGCAGATGAGCAGCAATGTTCTTTTTGGAGAGCAGTAACTTTCTCCTTGCAACCCTGCCATGCACACTATTGTTGTTCAGTGTTCTCCTGATGGTGGACTCATGAACATTAACATTAGCCAATGTGAGAGAGGCCTTCAGTTGCTTAGAAGTTACCCTGGGGTCCTTTGTGACCTTGCCGACTATTACATGCCTTGCTCTTGGAGTGATCTTTGTTGGTTGACCACTCCTGGGGAGGGTAACAATGGTCTTGAATTTCCTCCATTTGTACACAATCTGTCTGACTGTGGCTTGATGGAGTCTAAACTCTTTAGAGATGGTTTTGTAACCTTTTCCAGCCTGATGAGCATCAACAATGCTTTTTCTGAGGTCCTCAGAAATCTCCTTTGTTCATGCCATGATACACTTCCACAAACGTGTGTTGTGAAGATCAGACTTTGATAGATCCCTGTTCTTTAAATACAACAGGGTGCCCACTCACACCTGATTGTCATCCCATTGATTGAAAACACCTGACTCTAATTTCACCTTCAAATTAACTGCTAATCCTCGAGGTTCACATACTTTTGCCACTCATAGATATGTAATATTGGATCATTTTCCTCAATAAATAAATGACCCAGTATAATATTTTTGTCTTATTTGTTTAACTGGGTTCTCTTTACCTATTTTTAGGACTTGTGTGAAAATCTGATGATGTTTTAGGTCCTATTTATGCAGAAATATAGAAAATTCTAAAGGGTTCAGAAACTTTCAAGCACCACTGTATACTGTTCCTACTTATTCAGGTGACATTGTGCATACCTAACAACCTGTGTTCCAGTGGCGGCTGGTAGTCTTTCAAACAGGGGAGGCTGGTCGGTTACGATATTTCCAGATTTTAAAAGAAAAAACATAAATTTTGCCCATACTCTTGCCTCTGATCTGGCTGATTGTTGGCAGCGTCACAAACTGTGAAATAACAGGTTCTTTTGGCCCATTAGCCTGCTGTCCAATATACATGATGGTGGTGTTGGGGGGTATATTTTAACATTTTATATTTTAAAATTGTGGCATGTTGTTTAAAAATTTATCATTATTGAAAGCAGCTCTTTGTCAGGAACCTCAGCAGTAGAGCTGGGTGCCACACATTTCATTCAATGACACTTTCCCTATATTTTACTTATTTTGACTGAGAAATGTTTTATTGACAATTTTGATAACCCTTCACTTTTAATCCAGGTCTGTAGTGTGAAATGTTCTCGGCTGTGTTTTTGTTTAAAAATGTTTTCCAAATTGTAGCTGTGTTTAATTCATATCCAGAAAAATATATATTCCAATATAATATACTCAGCATAAACATTTTAAATAGATTCTATATTTTTGGTCCATCCATGACATATTACTAAAGTAGCCTATTTACTGTTGTTGATGTGGGTCACTTGCTGTTAGCCAATTCACTTTCTCGTACCAGGAGAGCTGAAAGGAACGAGTATTATTCCCTACCTTTTTCACCAAGTCAATTTGAGGCGTTGGTCTACCCTGCTCTTTAATTTAAATTTTTCCTCGAAAGGAAGACTGGCAAATGGCTTCGCCAAAATTAAATCAGCAATGCTTGGCATCCGTGTGCAGCTTTCTTGCTAGCTGACTAGCCCCCTCAAGTTCAAGTTCAGTCACTCAAATAAACTAAATTTCTGGAACTAAGATAGCAAACTTGACAACACTATATTTACACTTTATTTACAATGAAAATATATACAAACTAAAAAAGCTGGTAGAAACCGTATATAATGAATGAAATCGAAATGTAAGCTGATCTCTTACAATACACCACAGCACTTGCGAATCTGCATGGGACTGAACTGAAATTCACCGCTGCCTGTCTATAGTTGAAACGAGCTGTCAATCAAAGAAAATATCCGGCTGCTTTCACCAATCACCAGTCTCCTCGCGGAAACTGCCATGTCCCTCCCATGTGAGGCTGGGAGTCCGTAGGCAGGCATTTTCGCAGTATTTGTCCAATAACCGTCTTGCATTTTGAGATTGAAAAGCGCAGAGCTCCCAAATGCCATTGAAGTCCACTGAGGCTGGGAGTCCGTGAGACTCCGTGGGCGGGCGGTTTCACAGTATTTGTCCAATAATCGTCTTGCATTTTGAGATTGAAAAGCGCATAGCTCCCAATGCCATTGAAGTGCACTGAGGCTGCGCTGCATCGCACTGTCACGAGGGGGAAAAACTCAAGCACACATTAAAGTTATAAGGGAATGATTTCGCACTGTAGTTGGGTTGAGCACATATATTTCTATGATTCTGGATCTGAAATAGCAATGTTATAAGGTCGGTTATAACATAAGCCTAGCGCAATTCATCCTACATGATGTTCGTCATTTTTAGAGGAGGCTGAGCCTCCCTCGTTGTCTTAGAGCAATCGCCTGTGCTGTGTTCCCCCCCAAATCTGTCCCTCTGAGTTACATGTCAGTCCTGGGATCGAGATGCTGACCTCTTCTGCTCCTCGGACCTGCCATCCATCCTGGTGCCCTGTGTCTGGTTGGAGCCTCATCGCATCGCTCCTGTGGAGGGCGGCCCCATGTGGACGGTTGGGGGTCGTGCCTGGAGGACACTCTGGACTCTTGCAGTGGTGCTTTTGTGGCTGGGGACTGCAGTTGACTTGCTGACTTTAGGACTGCAGTTGACTTGCTGACTTTGGGACTGCAATTGACTTGCTGACTTTGGGACTATGGTTGTCATGAACAGTTTTGCGCTCTGGTTTCCGTCAGTAGGGGGTTTATAGCATCAATGAAGCTGACTTTGTTAGGACTGTTAATGTTATAGTCATGTTGTCTGATGTTGCATGGATGGGGATGTGTTCCCTTTTGAGTCTGGTTCCTCTCGAGGTTTCTTCCTCATGTTGTCTGAGGGAGTTTTTCCTTGCCACCATTGCCACAGGCGTGCTCATTGGGGATAGATTAGGGATAAAATTAGCTCATATTTTAAGTCATTCATCTCATCTCATCTCATCTCATTATCTCTAGCCGCTTTATCCTTCTACAGGGTCACAGGCAAGCTGAAGCCTATCCCAGCTGACTACGGGTGAAAGGCGGGGTACACCCTGGACAAGTCACCAGGTCATCACAGTTAAGTCGTTCAAATTCTGTAAAGCTGCTTTGCAACAATGTTTATTGTTAAAAGTGCTATACAAATAAACTTGACTTGACGTGAGCAGAACGTGAACGTAGTCGTGTTCTTTAAAGTGCATATTTACACAACATGCCTACCTGCAAGATGGCGCCAGTGTGTCTGTCGGCCTGCCGTCTGCTCCATGAGCTCTTACCTGTCCGATCGTTGTTTTGTCTGTACCTGCTCCTCTCCCTGCTGCACTGGAAATACTCCACTGCTTTTCGGATTTACGATTGCCAAACATTGCTACATATTAAGGACTCCCTAGAACTTTTCACCAGTGGTAGTCCTGCCGCTCACAATTGGCATCATCATACGTTTGCTCACCTTCCCACAGAGTGCATTCGCTGGCTTCCCTGTTGCACCGTCCACCGAAGGAGGCGTCGCAAGTGCCGGGGCAAATGTGGAGGTTTTCGGGTGAAGATCAGGAGCCGGGCGAGTTCCGCCCTCTCACAACCAGGGCACACGGGGTGGGATGATCTCTTCCTGACCCGGCGTTCGTGGGACCGGAATTACTCTTGCCATGTCTCCATTGCTCCACTGACTACCTTGACGCCCGACAGCCCAGTTCGATCGAGGCCACGTTTTATGCTCGACAGTTCTGCTCGACCAAGGCCACGCATCCGCAATGGTGGGGTAAATCCCAGGAACATTCGTAAGTTGGAATACTCTCGTTGTCTTCAGGGCGTGGCTCATTCTGTGGCTAGGATGGCGCTAGTCAACAGCAGGTCGGTGGTGAACAAAACTTTTATACTGAATGACTTTTTCTGCCGTCATGATCTGGACTTACTGTTCCTAACTGAGACCTGGATCGCTGCTGGAGTTGATGAGTCTTCTGCCTTTGGTGAACTGTGCCCTACAAACTGTTCCTTTATTAGCACTCCAAGGCGCATTGGAAGAGGAGGCGGAGTAGCTCTTGTTTACAAAAATGTCTTCAAAATACAGTCGCTTCCTGTAGAGACATTTTCTACTTTTGAACTTCAGTGCATAACAGTGGAATCTAAAACCAACCTGTTGGTGTGTGTATTGATATACAGACCCCCAAACCAGATAAAGATTTTATTGCTGAATTCTCAGGCTTTCTTTCTTATTATGTGTCAGTGCATGACCGGTTATTGGGTGATCTTTAATATTCATGTTTGATGCCCAGACAAACCCTTGGTAAGGGAATTCTGTGATGTATTGGACTCTTTTGGCTTCACTCAACACGTAGATCAACCCACCCATACACTGGATCACACCCTTGACCTCATTTTGTCTTATGGTTTCACTGTAGATATTATTATTGAGGAGGCTACTTTCTCTGACGACACACCTATCCTATTCAACACAATCCTTCCCAGTCCTGTGCAGACCGTCAGAGTTCTTGGTCACTACTCTAGACACGTAAACTCACTCACTACAGCTCAGTTCTCAGACTGTTTTCTCAGGCTGTTGCTACTACTTTGTCTACAGCTGCATCTGCCTCATCTTGCTCAGATGAACTGATTGCTTTATTCCATTCCTCCTGCACATCTATTCTCGATTTAGTGGCTCTTCTCAGTTACAGACGACCACATTTCAAATCTCAGGTCAGATTAGATGAAGCTACCTGCTCTCTTAGGCAGGCCTGCCGGAAAGCTGAAAGAAAATGGAGGAAAGATGGTCTCACTATCTCCTTCGAAATCTTTAAATCTTCACTAAAATCCTTTCAGGCAGCTGCCAAAGCTGCCAGAGCTAAATATTTCTCTGATATTATTAATCAGGGGTGGCACGGTGGTGTAGTGGTTAGCGCTGTCGCCTCACAGCAAGAAGGTCCGGGTTCGAGCCCCGTGGCCGGCGAGGGCCTTTCTGTGCGGAGTTTGCATGTTCTGCCCGTGTCCGCGTGGGTTTCCTCCGGGTGCTCCGGTTTCCCCCACAGTCCAAAGACATGCAGGTTAGGTTAACTGGTGACTCTAAATTGACTGTAGGTGTGAATGTGAGTGTGAATGGTTATCTGTGTCTATGTGTCAGCCCTGTGATGACCTGGCGACTTGTCCAGGGTATACCCCGCCTTTCGCCCGTAGTCAGCTGGGATAGGCTCCAGCTTGCCTGCGACCCTGTAGAACAGGATAGAGTGGTTACAGATAATGAGATGAGATTATTAATCAGCACTCCAACAGACCTAAAATTCTGTTTAACACTATAAACTCAATCATAAACCCAGCACTCTCACCAGCTCCTATCACCAATACTGATGCCTGTGAGAAATTCTTGGAATTTTTCATTGACAAGATTGAGAATATCAGAGCTCAATTCTCCCTCCCACTGCCAACCCCCCTTTATGTCTCCCCTGGCCCTATACCTAGTTTCAGTCAATTTCATAATATTCCCCTTGCAGATTTAAAGGACCTAGTCCTACGCATGAAACCAACCTCCTCTCCTGGTGATGCTGTCCCCTCTCATATTATTAAAGAAGCTTTTGATGAAGTTGGTCCCTCCATACAGGTAATTATTAATTTGTGTCTGTCATCTGGTGTTGTTCCTGCGTGTTTTAAGCATGCGGTTGTCCAACCCCTGCTTAAAAAGCATAACCTGGATGGTAAATGCTTGAGTAATTACCGCCCTATCTCTAAGCTCCCTTTCATTTCCAAGGTGCTGGAGAAAGTCGTGCTGTCCCAGCTGCTTCCCTTCCTGTCTGAGCACAATATTCTAGAGCCGTTCCAGTCAGGTTTTAGAGCACTCCACAGTACTGAAACAGCTCTGCTCAAAGTGACTAACAATCTACTGCTCATTCTAGACTCAGACGAGAATGTAATCTTGGTCCTATTGGACCTTAGTGTGGCCTTTGACACTGTGGACCATGACATCCTCCTCTCTCGTCTTGAGGAGTGGGTAGGCATTAATGGGACAGCACTGCATTGGTTCAGATCCTATTTAAAACACAGAACCTTTTCTGTATCTCTCGGTCATTTCTCCTCTTCCTCAGCCCCAGTCTCTTATGGGGTCCCGCAGGGCTCTATATTGGGTCCAGTACTCTTTTGTTTGTATATGCTCCCCCTAGGTAACATTATTAGAAAGTATGATATCTCCTTTCACTTCTATGCAGACGATACACAACTGTACCTCCCCTTTAAATCTAGGGATTCCATACAGCCATTATTGGATTGACTTGAGGACATTAAGTGCTGGATGACCAATAACTTCCTCCAGCTAAATAACGACAAAATTGAGGTCATCATTTTTGGTCCTCCCAAATCTAGATCCTCAGTGGCTGACAAGCTTGCTCATCTCTCTCCATATGTTAAGTCATATGCTAAAAACCTAGGTGTCACTCTTGATTCAGAACTCTGCTTTAAAAAGCAGATTAGTACTGTTATTAAGAATAGCTTCTTCCAGCTGAGAATGATCTCCCGTCTCAAACCTTCTTTATCCTTTGAAGACCTAGAAAAAGTCATCCATGCCTTCATTACATCCCGGCTAGATTACTGCAATTCCCTCTATCTTGGTCTCCCCAGTCTCAATTAATGCGTTTACAGTTGGTGCAAAATGCAGCTGCTAGACTGCTGACAGGTACCAAGAAGAGAGAGCACATTACCCCTGTCCTGGCTTCTTTACACTGGCTCCCCATTAGTTTTAGGATCCAATTTAAAGTCCTACTAATAGTCTACAAGGTGCTGCATGGTCAAGCCCCCACTTACCATACATCTCAGATCTTCTGAAACCACCCCCTGCACCTCAGCCCCTCAGATCTGCTGATAAAGGTCTCCTCCATGTGGCCCAGACTCACCTTAAACAAAAAGGTGATAGGGCATTTGCAGTAGCGGCTCCAAGTCTGTGGAACTGTTTGCCCCCAGACATTAGATTCGCCCCCTCTATTTCCTCGTTTAAATCCAGACTCAAAACTCACCTCTACTCACTGGCTTTTGCAACCTCTTAGCAGCCTATTCCCTAGTTCTTTTTGTAGTGGGTGTTATTCAATGTTGTTGTTCATTTGTTGTTTGTGTAATTCTGGCCTCTTTGTCTATCTGTCAATCTCTGTGTTTGTAATGTGTACTTTTGTTGCAGCTATTAATGCATCTTTTCTTTTGTGTTGTGTTTGTTTGTGCATTTTACCTCTGATTTCTTAGCTACCCTATGTACAGCACTTTGGTCAGTGAAAACTATTTTAAATGTGCTTTATAAATTAAATTTGCTTACTTATATTCTGGACCAATTTAGTGGTTTTATATATATATATATATATATATATATATATATATATATATATATATATATGAAAGTATGTCCCTTTACACACTCATCCAGAAGGGTAATTTTGCACAAGGCCATCTGTCTACAGCAGAAAAAAGATAAAATAACAAAACGCGTCTGGAAAAATCCCAAAGGAGTCTGGAGCCAGATTCGTGATGTCATGTGCGGATCCGCCAGCAGGCTGCGAGAGCTTGCGTGGGTTTAGCGCACAGTCTGTGTAGACCAAGTTTAGCAGCTAGCGATTTTGCATTGAAATATGGAATTGTCGCCTGAGCTTCTAAACCCATGGATTCATGTATCAATGCTCATCTATCTATTGTTACATAAACCATATCTTTTCTAATTACTATTATGTATTTATATATTTCTTCATAGCCCTGTGATGACCTGGCGACTTGTCCAGGGTGTACCCCGCCTTTCGCCTGTAGTCGGCTGGGATAGGCTCCAGCTTGCCTGCGACCCTGTAGAACAGGATAAAGCGGCTAGAGATGATGAGATATTTCATAGCCCTGTGATGACCTGGCGACTTGTCCAGGGTGTACCCCACCTATCGCCCATAGTCAGCTGGGATAGGCTCCAGCTTGCCTGCGACCCTGTAGAACAGGATAAAGTGGCTAGAGATAACGAGATGAGATGAGATATTTCTTCATTTAGAAGAGTACTGGTTACTGTAGGAGAAAGATTTCATAAGCTACACACATGGAATTGACTAAGCAGGGTTGTATATACATTTAATGTGTTTGACAGGTCCCAAGATCTCAAGCCCTGAAACACATATCCCTTGATACATGTGAAGTAAGGGTATTATAGCCCAGCGCTTTCGTGTTGTTTACTTTTGTGTGTCAATAAATAACATTATCTGTGTACCACACAAACACAGGAACACCTAATTTAGAGTATAGTCTCTCTTATTTCTTACCCTGGCAACAGTCAACTTGTGAATTGTCAATTTTCTTGGTCTTTTTCTCGGCTCTGCTTGGTCCTTGGCTTTTTCCGGGTGCCTTGCATGAAGCGCTCCCATTTCTCTCTCATTGTCCGGTCTTTTAGAAAACGATGAGTACTAATCCCATCAAGATTGGTGTTGCTACACCCTCCTACGATACATCTGTTAACCATTTTAATAATAATTACGTGATAACGTTGAAGAAATTTGCAGAAAACCACCAGGTCATTTTCTCATAAACAAACCAGCGCTGATGTAGGATTCAGAGGAAGGTGTCCCACGCATGATGTCACGAAAATCAATGTTTGCCGGGAAATCCAAATGCCAAGTTCTTTCAGAGGCAGATGAATTCGCCTCAAATGGCTTGATTTCAACTGAATTTTTCTGATATTGCGCAAGGTAAAAAATTGCGCAAAATGTGGCAGATATCTGGCCAAAGTTTAATATAAAATAAGATAATTACATTGACCTTGCTCCTAAGTATACCCAAGATGTGCACTTTAAAGTGTAAACTCTCCCCAGCTCTGGCCCGAGTTTCCAAAAGCATCGCAGCACAAAGATCATCGTTAAATGGTCGATTGCGTAGAACAATCAGGGGTGTAGCTGGGGGTCCTAGGGTACCTGTGACACCCCCTCCCCTTTTGTCTGATACATTTTTTCAATAGCCACATAAGAATATTAGAAAAGCATCCACTGTAATGTTTCTTTTTAACTAGATTGTCACCTCAGTCTCATTAGGGTTTCTATAACCTTGTATGGACTTCCTGTGCTTTGGACACGAAAACCCAGTTCTGCGCAAGCACAACATGATCGCTTGCACTAGAAAGCATGGTCAAGTTGCTAGTGTAATTACAGTCTTTTTAGTTGCGAATTACGAGTATTTCCTCGTGTTAATAATTCACCATGTCAAAACAAGCGAAACGTTCCTCCTCCTTTCGACGTGAAGAGAGGTAAGCAATTTATTATATATTTTTTCTATCAAAGTTGCATTTTGTTGCTTCGAAGCTAAGATTTAGTGTGCCATTTCTAGAACACATCAAGAAAACATGGAAGAAACCGCAATAATGAAAGAGCCGGTTTCTAAGCTACCTAAAACTAGCAATGGTAATTATTTTTTGCTACATATTTTTCATAGTCAGGACTGGCGATGATGAACATACACTATGGCAGAGCGATTGACATTGACAAGATTGTTGACAGTTTTGCCATTTGTCATCCACAATGCCAACAAGAATAGAGAGATCTGCATCAGTTGACTAGGGTAAGATGTCGAGCCGCTATCCATACACTGCCGGATAAAGCTGATTTGGCCTAATCATTATCCGACATCTCAACAGCTCGCAACACGAGATGAAAGAATGATGCAAAGACCGCGTTATTTTCTCAAATGTATTCAGTGTATTTTTTCATTTACAAACCTGCAGGTATGTACTCAGGCTGCCAGTCAGTGTGTGACCCCCCCCCCCCTTTGAAAAATCCTAGCTACGCCCCGACAGTAAACGCTCTTTCTCTTAGTCTTAGCGTTAAGAGGCTTTTGGGAAACTCACCCCTGAGCCTTACTCCTCCAAGGGCATAATTAAAACACCCTGAAAAGTGGGCAAGGGGCTGAGGGTTAGGGTGCCTGGATGTGTGAGGCAGGAATATCAGCATATACAGTACAGGTAGCCGTCGACTTACGACCGATCGACTTTACGATCGTCCGGTTATGACTGGCAAGTGTTTCCCAGCTGAGCGTATGACAGTTTCCGCCCCAGCTCCAGGCACATGTGCAGTCTCTCTTGCGCTCCCTTGTGCACTCCGTCTTAGTTTCCACCCCAGCTCCTGGTTTATGAAACGAGCAAATCCTCCCGCCAGCCTGAGCGCTGCAACAGCTGATGATGACGTAGACGACCCACAGCCAAACACCAGTGATGCCAGTGGTCACTAAATTTTGTATTTTGCTATGTTTTACATTTGTATTTTGGTATGTTTCAAACTAAAATGTTTTCTATTTTTCACACCTGTATTTCGTATTTTTTGTTTTGCACATATTAAACGAATTGTACTGTACGCAGTGTAGTATGCAGTGTTTGACTTAAACCAAATAATGAGCCAAGGTAATGAAATAAGAAAATGTTGATAAAATAAGACTTTAAGATGATTACACTCTCATTACACATCACAATATACTTACGTTCATTTAACATAGGCCGACTTACGACCAGATCGGCTTATGACCGGTCAGTCATAACCAAACGCAGTCGTAAGTCGACGACTACCTGTATTTGAAAATGAGTGCTGTGTCACAGACTCCCAACAAGGCTGTGTGATGGGGGAAGTAGGCCACCCTCCTCCGATTTGAAAACATTAATTCTTTAACAAAATTTAATGATATCGCAAAGTACCCAATGGTCTGCTCGACATCAGCATCGTCCTTGCAAGATTCAGGATGATATTAATCAGTATATAGCATCTTGAGCCATTTTCAACTCACAAAATGCTTTTATAAAACAAAATGGTAATTTTGTCACTATTAACACCAACATTGATTTATTTCATCACAGTACAGTCAAATTTCATTTACAGCTCAAAAGACAAGTGTGCAGTTCCTCTTTGATCACAGCTCTATCATAAGGGAAATCTTCATTGTATAAATCTGACATGGAGACACGCTATCACAGTCTGTTACAGCATTCACAACAGTTTATTCTACAGGATTTTGTACAGTGTGACAAGGAATCATCTCAACAAAAATGTAGAACTGGATTTACAGCTGGACACACCCCCTATTGGTCAGAAAAACAGATTCATTTGTAAAGGTTAACACAAAAGGTGAAAAGATGTAACCTTTTCTTAAAGCTTGACCACTCTCTTCCTCACAGCTGCAGTTGCTGAGTTCGGCGGAAACAGCCATATGCGTCTCACACTGGTTTAGCGCTGGATTGTCTCCTGTGCGTTACATCAGTGCAAAAAATCTCAGTGAGTCAGGAAACCAGTGTTAGTGTGCTAATTATCATAACAGAAGCATGGCACTGTTTGGAAGAAAGAAAGCAAATTTCACATTTAATTAAACAAAACTTTATTCATGACATGCTGAAACACTCATTGTAAAATATTCCAGTTTGAGGACTTTTCATTTAAATGTCTTATGTTTTAATCTCAGGCCTCAAATTAAACAGCCTGAAGAGTGAAACTGAAAATTGCTGATTCAGCATTACTTTTTATAACACTAACACACAACTAAATGAATTTATAATTATAAACGTAATCTATCCAACAGGGATGTCGGGCTTAGAAGTATTCAAATTAAATTTGATGAGACTGCAACACACACACACACACAGTTGTTGAGATAAGTTTGAAGATGTACTATGATGAAAGACTGGATGGGTTCTTCACACACTTTCTGGGGAGCCATGATTCCGCAGCTTCTCAGTTAATGCAATCCCATAATTCCCACAGCCAACAGCCATTCTGTTGCTAAATTGAACTAGCATACATAAAGCCAGGTCTCAGCTCATACATAATATAAATTGAAAAACATATCACATATCCAATTTTCTCTTCACGTTCTATGTAGACCACCAAAACATCCAACCAATCAGGAGGTAGCTATACACATCTTTCAGTTATGTTCTTGCGGTTTAGTAGTGTGGCTTTTGGGGGCAATACTGGAAGGCGTGGCATATCACTGATGAACATGTATAACACGCACATACATAGCTTGGTTATCCTGATGATGAGTGTATTAAAGCAGGCAACATTAAACTGAAGATCTGGGCATGAAAGAGAGAGAGAGAGAAAGAAAATGGTGCCTCAGTGATGGTCACTGGTCCAGTGCTCTAATTAGCTTGGAGAAGAAAAAATGCTCCAACAGCCAATAGGACCCCACAGACAGGCACCAGGAGGTACTTCCTGTATTTAAGCCACACCCCTTCCTGGGTCTCCACTTCTGTGTTGCGTCTGTTCTTCTTCCTCCTTCCTTTCTGCCGCTTCTCAAAGGCCTCCAGCTCAGCCTGACACACACGCACACATATATGAGTACACAATACAATGATAGTATTAGATTCATCTTTATGGAAGGGGGAAAATGACCTGCTGCTTCTTCAGCTCCTCTTCTTTGATTGCTCTCTCCTCTGCTTCTTGAGCCTGATACACATACACACATACACACACACACACACACAATAATTAATTCCTAGTTTTATCCCAGGAAAGTTGTTAGCATCTTGGAGGGCTCGTTGTGTGCGTGTGTAATGAACTCTGGTATTCACCATTAGCTCTAGTGAGTTCTTAGGGTTTACTGCCTTTGTGTGTATAGGGTTGTGTTTTGCACTAATGGCCCCATATTTTTAGTTCCCCCAGTGGCAGCACAAAGCTGAACACACAATAGTGCATTTTACACCCCATCACCATGGTGACTAATTGTCCTCACTCACTCTCACATGTTTAGTCACTGAAACAGACTGAAATTTCAAACAGACACATACTTTCTGTTTATAGTTACATTAATGTCTTTGAAACAAGTTAGTCCCTGTTGTCATTTATGTTATAGCAGCTATAAACAGTCATTCCCTCACTAGCCTTTTTTTTTTTACCCTTTCTCAAAGTTAATGATTTAACCCCCCCCCCCCCCCCACACACACACACACGCACGCACAACATGCACTTCATGCTACTGAGAAACCACAAAGCATCAAGTGCTCGGTCCTTAAGATGTCAGAAAACACAAAATTACAGCTTTACATCTGACTCTTATAGCCCATTCCCACTCAAAACCGTACATTTTCTGCTATCATGCAGTAATGGTATCATGTGGGAATGGGAGCAAAACATCAAAGTCAAAATGTTAATCTATCCCCTGGCAACCTAGTGACATTTACAGAAATCCTTTGCCACAGCTCCAGTGAGAATCAGAACCATCAGATTTACACGTTGTGACCAGTCGCGATGTTGCTGGTAGTGACCTAAAAATGATCAATGCTTGAAAAACCATGTCCAATCGTCCCAGACGACTAAAGTCTGTGCAAGGACGAGTAAAACTTTAATGGCAATCGTCTGATCGGACGACAAAAGTTAGTGCTGGCAACCTAAGCAACACAGTCGCTAAGAGAGCAGGGAACCAGTCTAAAGTAGCTCGTCTCATTTCACGGGAAATGCATTAAAAAGTTTTACTCATCAATACAATATATAAAAGCACAAAAAATATTATGAGGAAATCATTCAAATGTCCTTGTTTTTGGTTATAATTCATTGAAGTATGCATGTGTTTGAGTGTACTGGAAAAGCTTGGCTCAAAGTCCACGTGATGACGTAATTATAGCAATTGGCTAAGGGCGACAAGGGTTGAGGACATTTGCCCCTTTTCCACCAAAGCAGTTCCAGGGCTGGTTCGGGGCCAATGCTTAGTTTGGAACCGGGTTTTCTGTTTCCACTGACAAAGAACTGGCTCTGGGGCCAGAAAAACCGGTTCCAGGCTAGCACCAACTCTCTGCTGGGCCAGAGGAAAGAACCGCTTACGTCAGCGGGGGGCCGGAGTTGTTAAGACCAACAACAATAATAAGACCGCGAAAGATCGCCATTTTTAAGCAACGAGAAGCAGCAGCTGTACAAAAGCGAAGTCATCCATTATTATTGTTGTTGTTGCTGCTGCTGCTTCTTCCGTGTTGTTTTTGCTTCGATATTCGTGCCAAGGTTTATGCAAATGTAGCGACGTAACTGACGTATACAGCGACGTAATGACGTGGCTTCCCTTAGCACCACGAGCTATGGAAAAGCAAACTGGTTCTCAGCTGGCTCGCAAGTTGAACGAGTTGTGAACCAGCACCAGCCCCGAACCAGCCCTGGAACTGATTTGGTGGAAAAGGGGTAAGAGTGTGCCAGCAGTGCGGTTGAAGCGGGCAGGTGTCAAACTTGGAACTTTATTATTAACTCTAATCGTGATATAAAACATCACTGAATAATGTTCCTTATCTCTAGTGTGTGTGTGTGTATATATATATATATATATATATATATATATATATATATATATATATATTTTTTTTTTTTTTTGATGGTTTCATATATTTCATAATGATATTTTTATTTTCTAAATATTTATCAACATACCGTCATTGTGGCATGGGAGCCTGTGATTGGTGGACAGCCGACAAAGGGTGTCTCCCATTGGTTGTAAATTGGGACATAAAAATCATAAACACATACAGGACCCAGTGATTGACTGTTCACATACTGAAGCAAAGTGAAGATGTCCGGCATCTGTTACTGTTGTCCAAAGAAATCTACAGCAAAAAAAAGGTCTACTACCGGATTACTTGGACAATCTTAGTATGATCCGTACAAAATTCTTTTGAAATAACGGTGCACATTTGTGGCCTAGCGTTAGCATTAGCTACACGTTGGAATAGATCATCTTTTTCCCAAAAAGTCCCGACACGGAAGAACAGTTTAAAAAAATTAATTAAAAAAAAAAAACCACACACACACACACACACACACACACACACACACACACACACACACACACACCAAAACACCACAGAAGCAGGAAAACCTGTCTGTAAAGACTTTTCCCCCCTGATATCAGCTTTTGGGAACAGAATGTTGCGAAAGCCAAAGCATTTACTCTCAAAGGACTCCAACCTGAACTGTGGGCTGGATAGTAAACTATTCCTGCCCCTCCATGTCTCAACAACCCCAAGGACATCTAGTTACACAGCTATCTGCACTCTGTCTTTTATACAGTGATGCTTATTATTGTTAAAACAATATCTGAAGTGTTATTTGTAAAATAACAAAATATCTTGCTCTAGACTTTCAGACAATATTGTAAGATTTTATTTTAATTTTATCTAATAGTGGATGGTACAATAATTAGACACTAAAAGTCAGCACATTCCAGTTGTAGCTGTAGTCATACAATAACTATAATCATTCTTGCAGTAGTAGTAATAATAATAATAATAATAATAATAATAAAACGGTTAATGTTCTGTTCCCTTTTCATTTATTCTCTATTCAAAGGCACAACTGAGTCACACAGTTCAGTGTGTGATCAGTGTGTAACGGACAATAACAATTTTATCCAAAACAGTTTTTCCTGCCTTAGTTGATTCATTTCCATTTCACATGTGTGCAGCTGTTGTAAAGTTCAGCGAGTTTGTGTAGAACCATCTTGAACTGTAGGTTCATTTCTACACTCTGGTTCCACGGTGACATTTTGCACAGGACAGTGTTCCTCCGATAACAGAAATAAAGCTCCAGCATTATTATTATACTCATTAAAAACTCTCCACAGCTTAATATACCCTAAATTATTAATTCCTCTGCTACTAGAACTTCTTTCTTTCTGAATGTGTCTGCATATATTGGTGTTATGGTTTTGTGGATTTATGATAATTACGCTGCTTCACCTATTTAAAAAAAAAAATAAATAAATTCAATTGCATTTTCTCTTCTCCAAAATAAAATTAAGCTCTGGGCAAGTGGAATTGTTTTTCGGGCAAGTATGTTTTGAGTGCTGCTTGCCCATTGGGCAAGTTAGGCTGGGAGATTTTTTTTTCGAGGATGGATGATGTAGTGACACTGCGACGGAACTACTCATACTGCCTCAATATAAAGCAATTGGCAGCAAACTCAAAACACGCAAAGAAAACATTGGCAGATATAAGCAGAAATATTATAAATGGCCTTTACATGAACAAAACAAATGTTCAGAAACAGGAAAAGAACTCTCTCAACAAAGACATTATGCAGCCAGTCTCATGTCATGTTGATAACTAGCTAATATCTCAGCTTGATCATAGCCAGTATCGTATGTCCTGCACATTGTGCAGAGGTTTGCGCTCCATAGCATTCCATTATGTACACTCAGGTGGGAATACACAATGTCCATTGCTTTTCTGTTCACATACCTGCTTCAAACCGCACCTTGCAACAGCTAGGCTCCTGAAGAGGCTAGATGACTGATCACTTGGGCCAGAATGAAATTCAAGGAGTCTCTCCCTGTGGAAAGCGAAGGTGAAGGACAAGGCCACCTTCACCATTGGTGGAGAAGACACCCCCCACATTGCAGACCAGCCCATCCGAAGTCTGGGAAGGCAGTACATATCCAGCCTCTCAGACAAGGAAATAGGAAAGTCCATCCTCCAGCAGCCATCAGCAGGCCTGGTCAAGATCGATTCAAGCCAGCTACCTGGAAAGTACAAGGTGTGATGCTTTAGCTTCATCTTGTACCCAAGGGTAATGCAGCCACTGAAGCTGTGTGGAGTCACCTCTACAGCTGTATGCAGGATGGAAGCAAAAGCCAACTCATTCATCCACAAATGGCTGGGACTCCCAAAGCACTTTTTAACAGCAAACTTGTACGGGAGGAACACACTGCACCTACCCCTAAAATCCATTACACTTGGGTACAGGCATGAGAGGGCAAGGCTGGTGATGGAGCCGAAGGACTCAGCTGAGGAGCCTGAGAGAGACATGCATGCCCGTGTGGAGACAGGGAGGAAATGGAGGGCAGAAGAGGAAGTGGAAAAAGCAGTGGGCAGGCTGAAACACAAGGAGGTAGTGGGTACAGTCCAATCAGGACAGGCAAGCCTTGGATGGAGTGACCCACCCATCTTGTGGTCCAGAGCCAGCAAGAAGCAAAAGGAAGGACCTTGTTATTTCTGAGGTTACAAGGATGGCTCAGGGGGAGTACAGGGTGAGGGCTGTGGCACAGGGGCACTGGACAACGTGGGAGGTGGTGGCAAGCCAGGTAGTGAACTGGGCAGACTTATGGAAACTGCCACAAGCCTGACTTGGTTTCCTTATTCGAGCAACCTAGAACACCCTCCCCTCCCCCCCGCAATCTGCACCAGTGGCTGGGTACAGAGCAAGCCTGTGAACTCTGTGCGACCACCAACGTCTCCCTCCAGCTCATTGTGGCAAGCTGCAGGACTGCTCTTACGCAGGGCCAATTCAGGTGGAGACACGACCAGGTGCTCAGGAAACTTGCGGAGGTGGTGGAGAGAAACAAGCAAGAGGTGAGCCAAGGTAATCAGACAATGACCCATCAGTGGATCAATTTTCAGAGGCAAGGGGAGTCCATTGACATCACCAGGAGACCAGCACCCTTGCTCCTCTCTTCTGGGACGGAGTGGAGATTGGAGGTCGACCCAAGTAGGCAGCTCTGTTTTCCAAGAGATCTGCAGCACAACACTGCGACCAGATATGGTGCTCTGGTCAACAGGCATAAAAATCAGTGCTGCTGGGGGAGCTGACTGTGCCTTGGGAGGAGGGGTTGGAGGCAGCCCATGAAAGGAAGAGGGTGAAATACGCAGACCTGGTTGCAGAGTGCAGGAAAAGTGGTTGGAGCACAAAACTCTGTCCACTGGAGACTGGCGCAAGGGGCTTTGCTGGAAACTCAATACTACATCTGCTCTGAGACTTGGGGCTATGGGGCAAAGAGCTACACAAAGCCACTAGGAAGTTTTCCAAAGAGGCAGAGAAGGCCAGCTTCTGGCTATGGCTAAGAAGGCAGGACAAGATTTGGGGAGCCGGCAACTGCATGGAGTTGTGTGGAGTGTCAGGGAGACGTCCCTGTTCACTGCCCCGCCACTAGATGTTCCAGGATAAGGGGGAAAAAAATATCTAGGGATGGTGGTCCCCGGCTGATGACTCCACAGCTAACCAGACAGGCACCAGTGGAGGTGCAGCAGGCCTAGAACCTAGCAGGTTAAAATCTACCTGTACAAATCGATGTTATGAGAGACTGAGTGGGAATGAAAATTTATCATCTATTCTGTGTTGTTTTAACTTCATACAATCATGGACTTTGTATATGAAAGGGGCTTTACAAAGCACTGACACTGGAGACTCCTTCCATAAATGTTACATAAAACACACTGCTTACAGAAAACCTCGCTTTATCAATTTTTTTTTAAAATTCCTTTATGTGGACGGTTTGCTGTACATGTCCCTGTGAATAAGTTGATGCTATAGATTTGGCAACATATTAGACGTGAGTGCATTAATATAAACAATTGGTCATGTTAAAATTAATGAACACCTTCTGACAAATCAGAATCCAACAGTGCTGTTATGTAAACCAAGAACAAAATCTGATATGTAACAGAAAAGACAGATCATGTTTTTGTCAATGCTGTTCACATTGCTTCGTTCTCATTCTGTATCAAGTTAAACTCAGAATTATTTTAACATTTTACATTATGACTCAGTCAATATGTATGTATGCATGCATGTGTTACCTCAGCATATTTCCTCTGTAGGTCCTTACAGGTGTTGTCACACACCACCAGATTCTCCTCCTGCCTGGCGTGGGAACACGAAAACTCCTACACACACACACACGTGTTATTTTAAAAGGTATCCATGATGAGTCATCAGTGCCCTTTATAGGAAGTCAAACAAAGTCTTCTTCTAATGTCCTTACTGGGAAGTCACCCTGACTTTAGATGAAAGCTTGATGTCCTAGTTCATTCCAAGTGCGTGTTCTTACTTACAGAATGAGAAAGATCAGAGAAAAAAATGGAAAAGAACAGATTTTTTTTCCAAATGTCTATTGTTTGGAAATGCTGTTCACTGAACATCTTTAAATCATTTTAGCACTGACATATTTAAGCCTTTTCCAATAAGTATATGTGACTTTGTAAAGACATTTTGTGTCTCTCACTGACGCACTTCATCAGACCCACAGAGAGAGGAGTCAGATTTAAAGCTGAGTGTGTGCTGAGAATAATGAGACCATGTGTATGCGCGTGCACGCGCGTGTGTGTTGGCAGGATCTCTAAACACAAGAAATGCTGGAATGTGGAGCAAAGCAGCAGCTCAGGAGGTTAATAAGAGCAGTACATCTATGCACCTGATTTACAGGTAAATATAAATAACCATATTACAGAGGTGGACAAATCGTAAACCCATTATCCAACCGGATTAAAAACAACACTCGTTTCAGCTGCGTAAAAACTCAACAGTTAATATCACATTAACTGTATGGAATGTAGGAGACAGGATGGGGGAATTTAGTGACACTCTCCATGCTAGCAGGGAAAATAAGATAATTAGCTAACAAAACATTAAAGGGGGGGAACGGGGACCCTCAGTACTTCAACAAGGGTTCACAGTAGGGTCTGACATTTTATTGTAAAATGTATTTTTAAGAAAAAGGAGACCAAAAAAAAAAAAAAGTTAGAGGACTTGTACAAAATTTGTTTTTATATATCCAATCAGTTGCAGACATTTAGAAATGTGAAGTATAACATTTTTTTTGCGGTCCGGTTTCCATCAAATCCTGCGCTCTGATTGGCTGGCGAGCGGGTCCATATCCTACGATACGGACCCTGATTATGGACCTCTGGCGACTCGCTCGTTCACAACACAGTAGCATTTTTTGTCAACATTTATCTTTTTTTTTTTAAATAAGATTTATTTATAAAAGATTATCAAAAATCTTGTAAATTTTTGCCAGCATTTCTCAGGAGAATAGCATTAATTTTACAGCATGGATAGTGATAACGACAGTGTTCACAGCGAAAGCGAGTTTTACTACCCTGAGGAAGAAGAAATAAAAAAACATTTCAGGAGAAAGCTAAAAAACCTGTAACTGTTGCTAACGCCGAGCAAAAACATGGCTGAATCCCGAATGACCCAATTTTGTATAAATAGCGGATTACATAGGCGGCAAAATGTAGTTTTTTTTCCTGCCATGGAAGTGCACTTGTATACCGAGGAGGAAGCAATTTGCATTACAGCCATGAATGAGGATTCAAAATGGTGGCTCAGCTCAGTTTTCCCTTTCAGGCGCTCTTGTTTTCTGTTAGAATTTGGTAAAGAAAAAAAATCAATATATTATTTACCAGCTTAAGGTCGGTCCGTACGGTGAAATACCGTGACGTCGGCTTTGAATACTGACCTCGGCCCAGAGGGCCTCGCTCAGTACTTTCAAGACCTCGGTCACGGTATTTCACGATACAGACCTCCCAGCTGGTAAATAATATATGGTCATACTGCCCCACCCTACCAAGGCAGCAACACCAGCTCATGTGATGGGCCCTTCAGAATCATATTTTACCCACACACACACACACACATATATGCACCTTTTTGATCCTCTTGCATGGACATTTGACTTTGACTCTCTGGTTGCAGTTCTCCTCACACTCTCCCACATGACAGAGCTCCTTACAGCGATGCCCACACTTCAGCTACACACGCACACAAACACACACAATTTATTGCATAGTAATGATCTAATGCTAATGTCATGTCATAAACAGACTATCACAGGAAATGATCAACAATGCAACATCATTTTAAAAGTGGAATGGCCTCAGGAACACAGAACCCATTACCATTAGCAGTTTCCTGAAATTTACAGCTCTGTTCATGATGTAGATAGGATTACTTTCATTTTAACATGACAATGTGAACATTAAGAACCATATTTAAAATTCTTGAAAATTCATATCATTTTCAAAAATATGCATAGCTCAGTTTGAGCCTCTTCTGATATTTATCTGCAAAGTCACTGTTTATTACCTAGAATCATAATGTCAAATTAACTTGGTGATTGCTAGGGTCTGATGATGTCTAGATGGGTCAGGAGCTGAGCACTGTACAGACTAGTGTTAAATATTAAACAGGACATCAAATATCATGTGAATAAACTAATAAAAAAATCTAATTTGAACAGTAAATCAGGTTAGTAAACTAAACATGCCAGAAAACAGCAATGTACCAATCCATCTATTTTTCCTCATTTTCCATATGATACTGTTACTCAGGCTTTGAGGAATGGACAGTAGCTCAGTGGGTTTTATGACCGAGAGAGAGAGAGAGAGAGAGAGAGATGAGCTGAAAGGATTGTGTGGTGTTTGTGTGTGTTTAAAGATGAAAGAGGGTAGAATGTTTAGGAACATTGGGTTTTATGGCTCTGGAATGTTCCAACGTTCTTTGATTTGTGTTAGTAAACTTTTCTTTCACAAATCAACTGTAGTATTTAACACCATTTACACACACACACACACACACACACGGTGTGATAGCCAGAGTGATGTGGGTAAGAGGAATTCTTGTGACACTGATATGAGAGGTGGCGTTAGGCAAAAGAATGACATTTACAGAGATAAAGCAAGTGCACGCACGAACACACACACGCACGAACACACACACACACACACACACACCTGTTTAGGGCACTGGTTCTTGCAGGAGGTGAGGAGTCTTCTACCTTCATCATCAGCAGAGGTCAGCTTCCTACACACACACACACACAAGCTATATACAACAACTACACTCTAGCTAGAGCCATTCTCAGGACCATTCTTTAGTCCCTTTTACACAGCCTGTTCAAGGCAGGAATCTTACTCCTTTATACCACCGCACATTCTGCATTCGCATTCCACCTCGCATTTGAATGCAGAAGAGGGGGTTTATGTTGTTCCGCCTCTGACCCAGAACAATTGATGGTAACAGAGGCAGGAACAACATCTGTGTAAAAAGGGACAGGTGGCATGGCGAAACAGGGGTGTAATGTTTTTGACATTCTTCTGAGACCAGGGCAAATTCAAGAGAGTCTTTATCTATGGCATCCAAGGCCTTTCTGCCTCAAATCACTTCCTACTTCTCTTCAATTTCTCCTCCAACATATTTCTGATCACAGTAACTTTGTTGGCATTTGAAGAGTAGCATAAATGTGCACAGCTAACAAAAGCACCTTACTCAGTTTATCTGCGATTATTCTCGGGATATTCATATTTCCAATGTGTAGTGTGTTATACATCACCCTAGATGCCGATGCTCTGTTGTGTCACGTGTAATGTCCCTGGTTGCAGAACACTAGCACACTGTGTGCAAAAACACACTGGCGTGGCTTTATTTGGTTCAGTGTAAACAACCAAAGCTGAAATATTGCAGAATATCTGTGTATAAAGGGCTTGCGTTTGACCAATCATTGATCAGCACTCTTTCTAGCTCTGCCAACACAGCCCTGCTCAGGAACAGTAGGAAACTCAATTCAGTGTTCCTAGTTAGCACACGTTTGTGTGTGTGTGTGTGTGTGTGTGTGTGTGTGAGAGAGAGAGACCCACAGGCACTCAATGTACAGGTTGGACATCTTGCAGTGGCATCGCTGTCTGATCATCTGAGTGCAGGGGGGGCAGTCGCCAGGGTGGCAGGGGAGGGCACATGGGTGGGGGCATCCAGTGGGGTGGGGCTTAGAGCAGCCCTCTTCACATTGTTCACACTCCTTCCCAGCCTACACACAAACACACGTCATAGCGAGCCTAAATAAACAAACATAAGAATGAGAGAAAATGAGCAAGGGATATACTTCGGTTTTCCCCCTTTTAGGGTCAAAGGTCACAGCATGGCACTCCAGGTTGCAGCTATGGTTCCCACATGTCAAAGTTCGTCCACATGCACGGCCACATGAGAACGGCCCACGTGCATGACACAGTACTGGACTCACCTACATTACCCAGACACACACACACACACACACATTACACCAATCAGGGCAAGGCTAAACTAGCATAGGTAATTTAGGCCAAAGTCAAACTTTCCTGAACTAAAGTGACCCAGGATATACTTAGCTAGGCCAAACTGACCAGGGCTAAACTACTATAGTAGCCTAAATCACAATGTTATTGTTAGTGTAATGAGAATGGTTTACACCCACATCCAAACCCACACACAAAAGAAACTGCTTCCCGTTTACAGCTTCTAAAAAGTTTAAGTGTCTTATGAACGTTGTGTTGCTGATAGCATCGAAGTGTGACCATGACCTTGTGAAATAAATAAAGAAATGAGAAAAGTTATTACAACTCCAAATGAGAAAAAGTTGGGTCGGTATGTTGAAATTAAACCTGAAACAACTATTTGTAAATAATCTTTAACCTATATTGCACTCAAAACAATACAGCAGCACATTATTTGATGTTTCACTTCATGAATTTGATCTTTTTTTCAAAATAAACTTCAATTTTCATTCTTGCAACACATTTTTTAAACAGTTGGGATGGTAAAGCGTTTACCGTTTTGAAATGTTACCATTGCTTCTCAAAATGTTTAAAAGTGTTTCTCAACCACTGGGCCATGGCCCATTAGTGGGCTGTGAAGCGCCATCTAGTGGGCCACAATTTTTTTTCAAGTTGAAGCTAATTTTTACTTGTAGTAGGGTACAATTGCTGGGTTGCATCCAACGTCACATCCGCCTCATTAAGCTACGGTCACACTACAGCTCGCAATGCTTTGCGATGGGTTATCGATGAAGATGAGGCACTTTGGTGGCAATATAAAATTGTGGTCGCACAGCATATGAACACGACTGTCACGCCTTTGCGCACTTGAGTATGGCGCAGCTCAAGCAGCCGCACTCGCTCACGGAGCTCATTGCACGCACTCTTGGGACCCAGTCATTATGGGAAACACCCGATACCGATTTGAGCGCAATCAGCACGTGCAGATACAGAAGCTGTTTTCACAAAGGTTTTGCAAAGTATTATCACATTTGTCTCTAGCCATGTTTATAATGCTGTTTAAATACTCTGCTTTATGATTCTGCTTTCATTTGTTTTGTTTTTGTAAACATCACATCTACTAATAAACACTCTTCCTGCACTTTGCTCCCTTGACCACAGTCCATCTCGTAGTGTCCTGATCCCCAGATCTTTAACCCAGCCACATATAAAAAGTTGTAGGCCTCCATGCTCTTCCAGGTTTTCATCTGCTTGTCCATGTAGAACGATGTCTGCAGCACCAGGTAGTTTGAGATGTTGGGGAACTCAACAGATGGATAATTTTCCAACTTGGAAGAAAAATCCTTCACTGTTAGTGTGTAAGGATCTATCCTATTAAGTGGTTTCTATATCGATTTCTTTTGAGTGTACTTCTTAGTTTTAATAACTTAGTTTGCTGTACACAAACATGGCAGTAAGTTCTCGTGTTAATCGCCCAGACTCCACTTTTGGATCATCAAAAGTGGATCATCAGTCAAATCCCTTTTGACTGAGAATGCCCTGCATGCATGGTTTTATGTTGGCTTCTGGCACATCCATAGTTTTAAATACAATACCTACAATTAAAAATCAGCTTGTTTTTTATTGCATTTATTTAATTCCTGGGCTCCCATCTGTGACAGGGAGTGATGCTGTGTTCCATTAATACACTTTACAATAAATTAGATTCTAACAGAACAGATGAACCAAAATAATTGTGGATCTTTTTTAATGGGCCCCGCCTCGTTACAAGTATGAACAGGTGGGCTTTAAGCAGAAAAGGTTCAGAACTCCTGGTTTAAAAGATGTTTAGGGACTGAAGACACCAAGCGATAAAAGTGTTTCAGGTGTTTCAAAGTGTTTCAGGTGTCCCATTCTTCCTGCAAACAGGTCTTAAGATGTGCAACAGTACGGATTCATCATAGTCATATTTTTGGTTTAAAAATTTGCCACACATCCTCCATTGGGGACAGCCACCCTCTTCTTCCACAGCCATACCTTTGTAATGTGTGCAGAATGTGGTTTTGCATTGTCTTTTTGAAATATCCCTTTTTTTTTCCCAAAAAAGTTGGTCATCTTGAAAGCATCATACGTTGCTCCAAAACCTCAATGTACTTTTCCACATTAATGCTGCCATCACAGAAGTGTAAGTTACCTTTGCCAAGGGCACAGACAACCCCATACATGACAGACCCTGGCTTTTGAACTTCTTGGTAACAGTCTAGGTGGCCCTTTTCACCTATGGTCCTGAGTACACGGCATCCATTTCTCAAAAAAAAAAAAAAAGACCTATGGAATGCTGATTCGTCTGACCATGATACACGTTTCCACTGTGTGATGGTCCATCCCAGATGCTGCCAAGCCCAGAGAAATCAACAGTGCTTCTGGACACAGTTAACCTAAGGCTTCCTTTTGGCATAAAAGTTTTAACTGCCATTTGGGGATGTAACTCTGTATTGAAGTGCTTGACAAACGTTTGCCAAAGGAATCCTGAGCCTGTGTGGTGATACCAGCTATACGTGAACGACAATTCTTGGTGCAGTGCTGTCTGAGGGATCAGAGATCACTGGTGTTCAGCTTAGGCTCGTGCCCTTGCCCTTTACACACCGAAATTCCTCCAGATTCCTTGAATCTTTTAATGATATTATGCACCACAGAGGGTGAAAATTCCTTTGTGTCTCCTCTTTGAGAAACATTGTTTTTACACATTTCAATAATTTTCCCCCTCACACACTGGACAAACTACAAATCCTTGGCCCATCTTTGCCCCTCAAAGACTAGGCCTTTCCTGAACATTGATTTTGTATTAAATCATGATTTCAATCACCTATTGACATCACCTGTTTTGAATCACTTCATTATTTAATCGTTTTACCTCGTTACTACCCTAAATTGCCTTGTCCCAACTTTTTTTTGGAATGTGTTACAGGCCTGAAATGCAGGCCTTCATTAACAAATGAAGTTGACGAGACAAAACATGAAATACAAATCAAAATAACGCTCTCTTTTTTTTTATTATTATTATTATTTGCATTTTCCATACTGCCCCAACTTTTTCTAGTTTGGGATTGTAAATGCACGGCAAAAGCAACAGTGCATAGATCAACATCATCTGGAGAAACCATCTCTCTGATTTTTATTTTAAACCATGACCCTGGTCTGAACACAACATGAAACATGTTAAAGTTTAAAAAGTGTGTTTATCCTGGTCCAGCAGAACGGAACTCCTGCTCAGCAGTGTCATGGCTTTTGTGTGCGCACGCGGTCGGTCATGCGTGCTCATGCGTACCTGTGCGAGGGAGTCATAATTGAAATGCTGACTGTGAAAGTTTTTATTAATTAAATGATGCTAACTCAAAAACAGACCCACCTAGAAACTCCTACACATCATCATCATCATAACCACAGGCTGTAGCAGTTGCACAAGGCTGCTTTCACACAATACAGCATTTTTCTATAGAAAATGCATTTGTATGGTGCGCATACACCATAACCATAGCAACATTCTTATGGCTAGTTAGCTATCTAATGAGTAGATTTAACAATAAACGGAGCTTTTGGCCAGGAGGAGGTGTGTTTTCTGCACTAAAATGCATCTATGTCGTATATCTCATCTTTGCTTATTCTATTTATCAGCAGCACTTTTTTCCCCTCCATGTTTCTCACTTGCCCATGAAGCTACAGTCTGATTGATCAAGAGATAAAAACACTGCTTTGACATCGCGCTACCATAGGTTTCTGAAAGTTGGTGGATTAAAGGATGACAGCAGTGATCGTTAACAAGCAGTCAGACTTGTGACTGTGCATGTGATCATGCAAAGCTTCACAATGGTTCTTCGACAAATTAAGTGATAAAGTCCTGTACCGTCCGTCCCTTTATTATTCCTGAATAATGAAGGTAAACGCAAGGCCCAATGAGCATGCGCGTGCACACACACAGTGCGTGACATTTCAGCAGGGCAGAGGGATTAGTCTGGTGTTGACCTTTAGTCTTATCCAACACACCATTCAGCTATATACTGTGTATCTTACATACTTTTAAGCTCAAGTCTTACTGTGTGTGTACACATCGTGTACATGTACCTTCAGCTCACACACACACACACAGAGACAACTTTATACAGGAACTATAGCAATGATGATGCTTTTTTTTGGTTTGGTTTGTTTCTTTAGACCCTCTGTTCTCATAGTGGGCTCTGTAAAGCGTAGCTAGGTGGTCAGCTTTTTTAAGAATTAATTTTGTTAGTCTAATTTGAATAATTATTAACATGTATAATACCGTATAAACATTAAAACAATATAAGAGTAAAAAAAAGGAGAAAGGCACACTCTAACCAGCAGATGTGTTCAATTGTGTGTTTACCTCATGCTCCCCAAGACAAGCCCTGTGGAGAGACAAATATACAACATGTCATCATTGTTTAGTTTTTGTTGAGCTTCACAGAAGGGGGTAACCACAAACACACACAGAGCCTGGCAGGAGTATGGCAGTATGCTCACTGCTGCAAGTTACAAGCTTTGTGCCATACTGAACACACACAATCATACTCCCCCTCTCTCTCCCTCACTCCGCAACTCACTCACACTCCCTCCGTCACACTTGCTCCCTTACTTCCACACATTATTACTTTCTCTCTCTCACTCTCCATCTTTCCTGATATGAGGTGTACTCTCCTGCACCTCATCACCCAACACCTAGTGCTGATATATATATTTAAAAAAACAAACACCCCCCCCCCACGATTTATGGAGTTACAAGGTGATGAAGTGTTCAGCGTTCATGTCATTGTTAAAAGCAGAATCACATCTGTGTTTGAAAGAGAAAAGATGCACACTGTCTCATCTACAACTCGTGTGTTTGTGTGTGGTGTACATACGTGGGTATGGGCACTTGGCAGGGAGGACACTGTAATGCCTTGAACTCAAATGCCGGAGTGGTCTGCTGTTCCCACGGTCCTGCTAACTGAACCTGCACAACACACACACAGGAAGCACAGTAAGAAGTTTTCTGCAGTTGCATCACTCTGAACAAATTTTATCACGAGCATCTGGTTGTAAATGTTTTCTTCTCTCCAAGACACACACACCCCACAAAACTGGGAAAGTCTCATTGTGCCTGCTACACAAGTCTGATTCACATCACTGACATGCAAAACAACATTATTTTGTAAATAGCATGCACCACAGGGGTGTGTGCACGCATGCGCGCGTTTCTCTCACCCGGTTGTTGGCTTTGAGCAGCACCTGGTCATGGCATGGTGCTTGGCACAGGTGTGTACATCCAGGTAAAGGCAGCTGACACACCTGCTTACACACAGGACACGCACCGAAGTGACACCTGTGCTGCTCACGGGAGGGGTGATGACATGATGGAGGAGTCCTATGCACACACATGAACATGTCAATATAAACATCATTACCCACTGTGTGCGTGCATGCATGCATGTGCGTACCTGCAAATCTCCCTGCAGCGTGGAGGTTTGGTACTCCTCTCGCGTCCACATGGAACACTCAGAGATGTGGAACCACATGCACATTTAACCTGCACCACCTCAGGACAGGGGTAACAACTCCCTGAAACAAAACAAACACACAAAATTATAATCTGGAATGCAACTCAAAATATTTTTTGTTCATTGGACAACAGCATCAGTAAATTTACACAGTGATGAAACCTCAGCTGTGGATCATGCATAATGTAACACTGACACTTCTGAGGAACAAGTAAAAAAAAAAAAAAAAAAAACCACTCTGGAACTATCCAATGAACTAAAGCATTCTGAAACCACTTGAATAGCCTAAGTTCAGAAACCTTCTGAAAAGCTAGAGAAGTATCTGGGGTCGGAGACACCAAGGCTCTGAGAAGCCTCACTGCAGGAACCATGACTTTCATGATAAGGTCATTCATAGAGGATGGGGTCACATACAGTTCTTACATTTCTGAAGAGGTTCCCAAGGAAGGTTACTGGGTTCCAGACAAAGGTTTTGGGGTTCCTGAGAATGCTCACAAGGTTTTGAAAACGGTTTGAAGGTTCCTGAGTTTCTTGCCTACTGAAAAGATGCTTGGGTTCCAGAAAGGGTTCCTGCAGTTGAACCACAACTAGATGTGACCTTGTGTGCAGAACCAAATAATAAAACAACAGTCGTGCAGGATATACAACACAAGCACGTGTGTTAATTTGTGGAGTTTGTTTAGTGGTGCACTTTATATTTTGAAATGAGATGGACTGAACTCTGGGTGATGTAAAGAGCACTGCAGTGAGGTGACATTTTGATAAGAACACATTACACACACTGTCCCAAGCGCTATACACCACTTAGCATTTCACTCACACACAAAGCAGAGGCTGACAACGACTAACAAAAAGAGACAAACAAGCAATTAAAATAAGGGTGAGATGACCTATAAACTGTGACTCACTGACCTTGTCTATGTGCTTATCTGTCTCTCTCGCTCACTCACACACACACACACCCCTGCATAAACACTAATCAAAGGTCAAATCACTACAACATTGGCACTGAATATTAACTAGTGCTACTGTTTAGAAGTCGCACAGGCTGTGTTCCAATACTGCATATATTTACAGTAGACTCAGGTGTGTGCACGCGCATACTGGTTACCTTGATGACAAACAGAGGGGCACTTGTGGTTCCGACAGCCCAGCGTTCTGCCACAATTCAGATCACATGGTGGACAGTTACCTGGGCAACACTACAACAGACACACACCTAAAGTATTACGAAAAGCAGACTATTCCAAGACAACATTATGCAAGAGAGTGTGTGCGTGTGCGTGCGAGAGAGTGAGTGAGTGAGTGAGCGTGAGTGATCACCTTCCTTTTGCACTGGTGTCTGTTGCAGCTGCGCATTTGAGTGCATTTAGACTCACACAGATACTCCTTATGGCAGGGCATGCGCCTGGTGTAGCGCCCACACCGACACTGCTTCTCCACCTCCTACACACACAAAATTTCATAACATGTCCCCTATTGGTGAAACCTGGAACACTGGACAGGCCACAGAAATTAAGAGAGAGTGTAACAACATGAGCAGAAGTGTGCGCACGCGTGTGTGTGTGTACCTGGCGGCAGGTCTCACAGGGTCCTCTATGGCAGCGCATTGTACAGGTGTGTAAGCCACAGTCCAGTTTCTTTTCACAGGTGTCACCACAAGTAGGAACGTCAGCTGTACATGGTAATGCACACTCTGACACACACACACACACATTAATAAGGCACTACAATATACAGGTAGATGTGTGTGTGCGTGTGTGCGCGCACTCACTGCTCTTGCCACATGGACAGGTACGGTTCTCTGCACGAGGACATTCTCCACACACACCTGTGTGACACACTCGCTCACACGTGTGGTTCCCACATGGCAGTGGCTGGCCACACACCTGCACAGGTAACACACAGGAGGTTATACTATAAACATGAGATAGGAGATTGTACATTCAAAATGTGAGAGGTCAAAGGTCACCTGGTCACAGTGCCACACGGGACTGGCACACTGACGCTCTGCCTTCTTCCTGCCACACACACACTTCTGCACGCTCACTCTCGGACATGGCTCACACTCACCTGTGAAAGGAGAGAGTTACCAGTGTGTCCAACAGATGTCCGAGAGAGAGGGCAGGGTGTGTTACCTGTGACACAGATGTATGTGCAGGTTTGGATTTTGTGTGTGTTACCCATGTGGCAGATGTGTGTAGGTCTCTGAGAGACTGATGGTGCAGGTCTCTGTGAGACTGATGGTGCATGGTATCTGCAAGACAGGTGTGTGTAGGTGCCTGTAAGGCAGATGGTGTGCATTACCTGCGTGACAGGTGTGCGCACAGATGTGAATCTTGCAGAGTAAGGTGCGGCCACAAATCTTCCCACATGTCCAGGCTTTATGACTGCAACGGCGTGGGACAGGGGCGGCTTTCCCACACACACATGACACACTCACCATCTTTGGACATGGGGGACATGGACCTAAGAGACACAGACAAAATATTTAAAAAAAAAATAAATACAAAAATCAGTCAAATATATGAGCATAACAGTGTGCATGCGTATACCTGGATGGCAGAGCAGAAGGCAGCGATGTCCACATGGAGGTTTAAACTCTCGGTCACACACCTGTCCACAAGAATGTGGGAGGAGCCAAGGGTCAGGATCAGGCTCCACCTCCTTCCCACAGTAACAGTAATAGCGAGTCGGAGTCTGCTGAGGGGTATACTGATATCTACATTTAGGACTGGAGGCAGGAATCGGAGAGAAAGAGAATTAGGTTATATAGAGACTCAGTGTCCATGATAATACTGCACATACTAAGCATAACAATATATTGTACCGTCAATAACCACCATATGCCAAAAATTCATCCAGCTGTGCTCTGAATGGTCAGTATGCTGGGTACAATTCAGCCGTATTATGACTGGCTAGTGAGTGCTAGATGTATTCTAAGTATGGTCTGATTAACAGGTGCTACCCAGCTGTGTTTTGATTGGTCAGTTCCTCACCAGGGCCAGGGGTGATCTTTTTTACCAAAATCCTCATCTGTTATTGAGGAAACAAGGAAGATGGAGTCTTTAGCCCATTTCTGAATACATGGGATGTGGAAGATACAATAACAGCCGACACAGCTCCAAACCTGAGAGGAAAGAGGACAAAAATGGAAATGAATTAACTCCTGACGATGTCCAAATGTGTTTTCTGCATGTGCGTGCCTCACCGCTTGTGTTCTTTTCACAGAGGCGATGCAGATGAGGCAGGTAATGGCCCCAGACTGGAAAGCCTCATTCAGGTACTGACGAGTACGCTCCAGGTCTGACACATCTCCTCCTGAATGACCCCACACACACACACACACACACACACAATGTCATAACTGCCTCAAATATAAAATCCCATGATTTTCTGACAATCCCATCACATCACCTCAAACATTTTGGCTAAAAATAATAATAATAATAATAATAATCATGATTATGCTAAACAGCTAGTGAACGTTCAGCTGAAAACATCATCAGAAGTGATGATGGCTCTTCATGTCTTCCTTTATATCTACACTTCAACTGCAATAAATAGCACCTCAATTTTATATTATAGTAAATAAGTACTATATAGCTCTGGGAAAAATTAAGAGATCACTGCAAAATTATAGTGGTGCTTGAAAGTTTGTGAACCCTTTAGAATTTTCTATATTTCTGCATAAATGTGACCTAAAGCATCAGATTTTCACACAAGTAGATAAAGAGAACCAAGTTAAACAAATGAGACAAAAATATTATACTTGGTCATTTATTTATCAAGGAAAATGATCCAATTTTACATATCTGTGAGTGGCAAAAGTATGTGAACCTCTAGGATTAGCAGTTAGTTTGAAGGAGAAATTAGAGTCGGGTGTTTTCAAATCAATGGAATGACAATCAGGTGAGAGTGGGCACCCCGTTTTATTTAAAGAATAGGGATCTATCAAAAGTCTTATCTTCACTACACATGTTTGTGGAAGTGTATCATGGCACGAATAAAGGAGATTTCTGAGGACCTCGGAAAAAGCGTTGTTGATGCTCATCAGGCTGGAAAAGGTTACAGAACCATCTCTAAAGAGTTTGGACTCCACCAATCCACAGTCAGACAGACTGTGTACAAATGGAGGAAATTCAAGACCACTGTTACCCTCCCCAGGAGTAGTTGACCAACAAAGATCACTCCAACAGCAAGGTGTGTAATAGTTGGCGAGGTCGCAAAGGACCCCAGGGTAACTTCTAAGCAACTGAAGGCCTCTCTCACATTGGCTAATGTTCATGAGTCCACCATCAGGAGAACACTGAACAATGGTGTCCATGGCAGGGTTGCAAGGAGAAAGCCACTGCTCTCCAAAAAAAACATTGCTGCTTGTCTGCAGTTTGCTAAAGATCACAGGGACAAGCCAGAAGGCTATTGGAAAAATATTCTGTGGACGGATGAGACCAAAATAGAACTTTTTGGTTTAAATGAGAAGTGTTATGTTTAGAGAAAGGAAAACACTGCGTTCTAACATAATAACCTTATCCCATCTGTGAAACATGGTGGTGGTAGTATCATGGTTTGGGCCTGTTTTGCTGCATCTGGGCCAGGATGGTTTGCAGTCATTGATGGAACAATGAATTCTGAATTATACCAGCAAATTCTAAAGGAAAACGTCAGGACATCTGTCCATGAACTGAATCTCAAGAGAAGGTGGGTCATGCAGCAAGACAATGACCCTAAGCACATAAGTCGCTCTACCAAAGAATGGTTAAAGAAGAATAAAGTTAATGTTTTGGAATGGCCAAGTCAAAGTCCTGACCTTAATCCAATCGAAATGTTGTGGAAGGACCTGAAGCGAGCAGTTCATGTGAGGAAACCCACCAACATCCCAGAGTTGAAGCTGTTCTGTACGGAGGAATGGGCTAAAATTCCTCCAAGCTGGTGTACAGGACTGATCAACAGTTACCACAAACATTTAGTTGCAGTTATTACTTTGACAAGGGGGTCACACCAGATACTGAAAGCAAAGGTTCATATACTTTTGCCACTCACAGATATGTAATATTGGATCATTTTCCTCAATAAATAAATGACCAAGTATAATATTTTTGTCTCATTTGTTTAACTGGGTTCTCTTTATCTACTTTTAGGACTCGTGTGAAAATCTGATGATGTTTTAGGTCACATTTATGCAGAATTATAGAAAATTTTAAAGGGTTCACAAACTTTCAAGCAGCACTGTAATCACAGCTTTCATGAGTCTTGGAATGCTCTCCACCAATCTCTCACGCTGCTCGAGTGACTTTTTATGCCACGTCTAGTGCAAAAATTCAATCAGCTCAGCTTTGTTTAATGGCTTGGGAGCATACAGTGGGGCAAAAAAGTATTTAGTCAGCCACCAATTGTGCAGGTTCTCCCACTTAAAAAGATGAGAGAGGCCTGTAATTTTCATCATAGGTACACTTCAACTATGAGAGACAGAATGGGAGGAAAGAATCCAGGAAATCACATTGTAGGATTTTAATGAATTAATTGGTAAATTCCTCTGTAAAATAAGTATTTGGTCACCTACAAACAAGCAAGATTTCTGGCTCTCACAGACCTGTAATAACTTAATAACAGATCGCAATACAGCGATCGCAAAACAGATCGTAATAACTGTAATAACAGACTGAATCTGCAATAGGTAAGCAGCTTGGTGTGAAGAAATCAACTGTGGGAGCAATTATTAGAAAATGGAAGACATACAAGACCACTGATAATCTCCCTCGATTTGGGGCTCCATGCAAGATCTCACCCCGTGGGGTCAAAATGATCACAAAAACGGTGAGCAAAAATCCCAGAACCACACGGGGGGACCTAGTGAATGACCTGCAGAGAGATGGGACCAAAAGTAACAAAGGCTACCATCAGTAACACACTACGCCGCCAGGGACTCAAATCCTGCAGTGCCAGACGTGTCCCCCTGCTTAAGCCAGTACATGTCCAGGCCCGTCTGAAGTTTGCTAGAGAGCATCTGGATGATCCAGAAGAGGATTGGGAGAATGTCATATGCTCAGATGAAACCAAAATAGAACTTTTTGGTAAAAACTCAACTTGTCGTGTTTGGACGAGAAAGAATGCTGAGTTGCATCCAAAGAACATCATACCTATTGTGAAGCATGGGGGTGGAAACATCATGCTTTGGGGCTGTTTTTCTGCAAAGGGACCAGGATGACTGATCCGTGTAAAGGAAAGAATGAATGGGGCCATGTATCGTGAGATTTTGAGTGAAAACCTCCTTCCATCAGCAAGGGCATTGAAGATGAAACGTGGCTGGGTCTTTCAGCATGACAATGATCCCAAACACACCATCCAGGCAACGAAGGAGTGGCTTCGTAAGAAGCATTTCAAGGTCCTGGAGTGGCCTAGCCAGTCTCCAGATCTCAACCCCATAGAAAATCTTTGGAGGGAGTTGAAAGTCCGTGTTGCCCAGCGACAGCCCCAAAACATCACTGCTCTAGAGGAGATCTGCATGGAGGAATGGGCCAAAATACCAGGAACAGTGTGTGAAAACCTTGTGAAGACTTACAGAAAACGTTTGACCTCTGTCATTGCCAACAAAGGGTATATAACAAAGTATTGAGATGAACTTTTCTTACTGACCAAATACTTATTTTCCACCATAATTTGCAAATAAATTATTTAAAAATCAGACAGACAATGTGATTTTCTGGATTTTTTTTCCTCGTTTTGTCTGTCATAGTTGAGGTATACCTATGATGAAAATTACAGGCCTCTCATCTTTTTAAGTGGGAGAACTTGCACAATTGGTGACTGACTAAATACTTTTTTGCCCCACTGTACATCTTCCTCTTGATCACATTCAAGAGATTTTCAATGGGGTTCAGGTCTGGAGATTGGGCTGGCCATGGCAGGGTCTTGATCTTGTTCTTGTGTTCCTCCATCCACACCTTGATTGACCTGGCTGTGTGGCATGGAGAATTGTCCTGCTGGAAAACCACAATCTTCAGAGTTAAGGAACATTGTCAGAGCAGAAGGAAGCAAGTTTTCTTCCAGGATAACCTTGTACATGGCTTGATTCATGTGTCCTTCACAAACAAAAATCTGCCCCATTCCAGCCTTACTGAAGCACCCCCAGATCATCACCGACCCTCCACCAAATTTCACAATGGGTGTGAGATACTGTGGCTTGTAGGCCTCTCCAGGTCTTTGTCTAACCATTAGATGACCAGGTGATGGGAAAAGCTGAAAATTGGATTAATCAGAGAAGATACCCTTACTCTAGTCCTCTACGGTCCAATCTTTATGATCTTCAGCAAACCTCAGCCTGGCTCTTCTTTACTTCTCATTAATGAAGGGCTTTTTTTCTAGCTTTGCATGACTTCAACCCCACCTGGAAGAGCCTGTTTCAAGCCATCCTCACCATGCACTTCACCCCAGTTGCCATTCTCTTTGTAGGTCATTTGATATCATCCTACAGTTGTTCAGCGACATTCAAAGGAGGAGTTGATCACTGGTCCTACTGCAAGAGGATAGTGATGACCACAGCAGTGGGTTTTTAAAAAAAATATATACTTTTCCTCATTAAATTAGATTTGGTTCAGGCGATCACCTAATCAGTAACTCAATTAAGTAAAATGCAGGCACTGGTGCCATCTGCGGGGGGCACGGACCTTTTTGACCCCCCAAAGATAAAGTTGGGGGGGCAAAAACACCCCAATAATGAAAAAAGTAGTAAACAGTACAGATGAACTCATGTTAACTGACGATTGAAACCACCTAAACAAATAATAGCCTAGCTTTGAATGCAAAATAAGTAATCTATAGAAACGTCACCTAAAATGTTATGATCGGACATGACCCGCCCCCTTTTCCACTTGCAATATTCCAATGGTTGGCAGTGAGTGATTGACAGGTTGCACTACGCAAAATTTACACGTCCTTTAGTGCTTTGCGCAGACTTAAGACCTACCTGCGGAGCACCATGACTGCTCCGAGACTGAATTACTTGGCTGTTCTTTACACACACAAGGAACATACAGACCACATTGATTTGAAAAAAAATTACCAATGAGTTCAGCGCTTGTGACAGAAGGAGTGATGTTTTTGCGAAGTTTTAGGGCTGATGGGCTATTAGGGTGAATATGATTTTCTCATGTTCATGAATATGATTTTCTCACTGCCTACTTGTTAATTTCCGTCGCCATGAAAGAGATGTGTTGTTAAAGTTTGTAAGTAAGATTAAAATTAACTTTGTCATATCCATTAACTCTTAACAGAAACTACATTCATGTACAGTTGTCTGCCGAATTCATCTCAAAGAAAATTGCATGAAACTAAATTTGTTTATTGAATAAATTGTGTTTCATACAATGTTTAAAGTCGTGAGATTTTTTAATGCATCATAATAAGTTATCGTTAAAATGGGCGCTTCCCACTTGCAATGGTGAATAGTAATGAATGAAAATGACTTACAACTGAGTCTTTGATATTCAACTACATACACTGCCGACGTCATGACGTCACGGTGCAAGAACATAATTCTGACCCCCCCAATGTTGACATGAAGTTGGCGCCTATGAATGCAGGTGTGCTTGTGTTGGAATTCCAGCATGGCTGCCATACATCAAGATGCTGATTTAAGAAAAAACTGAAGTGGTCTCTTAAATTTTTCCAGAACTAGCCATCTAATATAACACATACACACAATAATACGTGACGAGTCATGGAATCCACGGACACATTTCGGCCGAAACAAATCCGAGAAAATCGCAAAAGAAGCATTAATTAATTAATGCTTCTTTTGCGATTTTCTCGGATTCGTTTCAGCCGACATGTGTCTGTGGATTCCATGACTCATCACATATAGATGCAGTGTTTTACTGGGAAATACACCACTCATTTTTCATACAAGCTACATCTGGGACATGAAGAACCAAACCTGTGACAATATGTCACTTGCGATGAAATCAAAGAATTGTTTTGATAAGTTTGGGTACTTTTTGTTTATGAATGTGTCTATACAATAAATAAATAAAAAAACATCACACGTTGGCTTGAAGATATGAAGTTTATCATCTTGTGTTGAAAAACTTGCATTTTTCATACTAAATACATCTTGGATGTGAGTGAAATATTTTCTGATATTTCACTCCAATGACGTCACTTCCAACGTTTTCTCGCTGACTAGACACTTGTTGTCAAAATGGCGAACCGGTTCAAAATTAAAATTCTTTTGATTAACTTGCTTTTTTTGGTGGATGTGTCCATATAATATAAAAAAAAACATTACATGGTGGCACAAAAATATGAAGTTTATCTTCTCATGTTGAAAATATTTTAAACTCACTCATGAATATATTCACCACTCAAAGATAAATTTCATATCTTTGCGAAACCATGTCATATCGTTTTTTAAAAAAAATATACATTTACACACACACACAGGGTATCTGCACATTTTTCAAGTACAAATTTTTTTTTTTTTTTTTTTTAAAGATATTTTTTTGGGCTTTTTGCACCTTTATTGGATAGGACAGTGTAGAGACAGGAAATGAGCGGGAGAGAGAGACGGGAAGGGATCGGGAAATGACCTCGGGCCGGAATCGAACCCGGGTCGCCCGCATTCATGGTATGGCGCCTTAACCACCTGAGCCACGACGCCCCCTTCAAGTACAAATTTAAAGACTTTTAAGACCTTTTCAAGACCTCTAAATGGAAAAATTAAGACTGCACCATGGCAAAGAAAATGATAAATACGACAACTTAAAACTGTTTTCTGCAATAGTTTTTTTTTTTTTTACTAACTTTAAGAAGAATGCACACAATTGGTGAACAGGGTGCATCAATGGCAACTGTTAGGCATGCAAACAGCTGAAGCAAAGTCGTGTGTTTTGGGCCTGCAGAACTACTGTAGCAGCAAGGAGAAGACTAGTGTTTACTGGAGAAAACACCATGAATCATTTCAAAAACGAAAACAATAAACGGCAAGTAGAACCAGCTGAACAACCTTAGCCGGCATTATTTCAATCCCCAAAGATTATCTTTGATGATGTGTGATTTTGTGTCCGACAGCAAAATCAGTCTGAGCGTCGTACAGTATACAGCTGGCTGAGGAAGTTCTCGAGTATCTTCTGCATTATAGCAGGTAACAACATAAACCTGTTTATGCAGTCATACAATCATCAGAGCGTTACATTAAACACAGAAAAACAACTGTCACCTTTCATAACCATTATCAATATTAATCAATGTGTTGTAATAACTGTAAACTAATTATCATCAGTGCAATTGTTATATCAATGTTCATTATTAAAAAATAATCATTAATTATTATCTATAATCCATGAATAATTGTTTGTATTACTACTACTACTAATAATAATAATAATAAACTACTTTTTTAATAATAATAAAAATTAACTCAATCTTAACATTTTAATAATCACTACTTATTAAGATATTAATAACAGAGTAGCAATTATTACAATTCAGTATTATTAATTACTACTTAATTACCCCCCACTGTAACCCTAGCTATGTAATAGGCGAGAGGCCGAGGGCTACAGTAATGGAGATCGGCGCCGCCCGATGCGCCATATGGCACGGGAAGGACTTTAGACTAAATTATACTAAAATAATAAGTAGTGATTATTAAAATGCTATAAAATTGAGTTACAAGATTAGTTAAAATTATTATTAAAAAGTAGTAATTATTATTATTAGTAGTAGTAGTGATACAAACAATTATTCATGGATTATAGATAATTTGTTTTTAATAGTGAACACTGATATAACAATTGAACTGATAATAATAATAATAATAACAACAACAACATTAAAAACAAGTATTACTAGTAGTATTATTGTTTTTTATTATTATTATTATAATAGTTATTTTATATCAATATTCACTATTTTAAAAAATTATCTATAATCCATGAGTATTTGTTTGTATTCTACCAATTACTACGTTTTAATAATTTGTAATAATTTTTAATAACAATTTTATAACATTTAATAATCCCTAGTACTTATTAATCACTAATTCATAAGTAGTAATGATTAATAATCAATAATAATTAATATTACTACTAATTATTATTAGTGGTTGTTAATATCATTCTTATTATTATATTAAAAACACTGTTGTAGACGATAAGTAATAAAACAAAAACTTTTTGGACAAATAATTTATATTGTACTATATTTAGGGCCCGAGCCCGAATGGGCGAAGGCCCTATTGCTCTTGTAAGAGTTCACTATTCTTCTTCTTCTTCTTCATTTTTCTCCGCTGTTGGGCCATTTTCGGGGCGCTTGCCATGGGCGAAAATGCACGAAATTTGGCACCAGTTCCGAGAATTGCCACCGCTACTCAGAACCAAAAGCCCAAACTTGGCCGGGGCTCAGTGCCTCTATAGCGCCCCCTAAGTCGTTGTGATTTTGGCCTCCCGCATTAAGGTGCCTGGTTGCCATATAGTTTGTAGTAGTGGCATGCCTTTTGGTACGCATATGTATCTCACTAAGCCGGGCAAAAATGTAATGCCAATGCATTAGCCACGCCCAACAGGAAGTGAGGTAATTTCACTTTTGTGCGAAATGCATGGCCACGAAGACGGCGCAACTCCTCCTAGACCGTTCATAGGAATGTCACCAAAATTGATACACATCATCTACAGACATGGCTGACAAAAGTTACTAAATACGTTTCACGTAGGATAAACCGTTCAGAAGTTATACATCAATCAATTTTCACTTCAAAATTTTACATGCTTAAAAATTCATAAATCTTCTAATTGCTCAAAACTGCTCATACTTCACACGCAAATCACTCATTGGGCTTCTGACATGTTACCCAATTTCTGTGATATTTCGCCACTGGGGGCGCTATTTTTGGGCAAAAAATCCAATCTTTCCTCAAATTTGGTCAAACTTCACGGCCACCCTCTTACTACCTCCCATGTCATGTATACCACATTCTGGGAATTTTCGTCCATGGGGGGCGCTGTTTTTGGCCGACGCAATTTCTCCAAAACGGGTTTTTGGTAAATAATTCCATAATGCTTTTCCTTCACACCACTACCTTGTGATAGTACGTTGCTGTTGTAGACACTTATTTTTCCATCTCATAATCGCTCATGTACAGCATAGCGCCACCTACTGACATGGGAAAAACCAAAAAATTTATTCTTCAAAAATCTATATCTCATCTTCTATTTACTCAATTGTCATCAAACTTCATACGCAAACTCTTCATAGGTCACCTGACATATACGCCAAATTTTGTGCACTTTCGCCCCTGGGGGTGCTGGTTATGGCAAAAATTATATTGCAGCTTCTGATTTGTCAAACTTGGCAAGCAAACTCTTTACAAGACCCTTATTGGGGCGCTTGCCATGGTCGACAACGCTCGAAATTTTGCCCCTTTTTCTTAGACTGCCACCGCTACTGAGAACCAGAAGCCCAGATCCAGGCGGGCCTCAGGGCCTCTATAGCGCCCCCTAACGTGTTGTGATTTTTGCCTCTCGCATTAAGGTGCCTGCTTGGCATATAGTTTCTAGTTATTATTATTATTATTAGGGCCCGAGCACCGTGCAGTGCGAGACCGTATTGTTTTTGAAGGATTATTATTATTATTATTATTATTATTATTAGGCCCCGAGCACTGTACAGTGCGAGACCCTATTGTTGCCATGTGTCCAATTCTGTGCTTTGTCGCCATTGTGGGAGTAATGTCTCTTGCCGAAGAAGCTGTGGAAAGTATTTCGCGGGGACGCATGCCCCCGCCCCCCTTGGCCGCTGGCGCGAGGGCCCGTCAAGGCCGCTTGCGGCTTTAATTAGGGCCCGAGCCCGAAGGCCCTATTGCTCTTGTAAGAGTTCACTATTCTTCTTCTTCTTCTTTATTTTTCTCCGCTGTCGGGCCATTTTCGGGGCGCTTGCCATGGGCGAAAACGCACGAAATTTGGCACCAGTTCCGAGAATTGCCACCGCTACTCAGAACCAGAAGCCCAAACTTGGCCGGGGCTCAGGGCCTCTATAGCACCCCCTAAGTCGTTGTGATTTTGGCCTCCCACAATAAGGTGCCTGGTTGCCATGTAGTTTGTAGTAGTGGCATGCCTTTTGGTACGCATATGTATCTCACTACGCCGGACAAAAACGTAATGCCAATGCATTAGCCACGCCCAACAGGAAGTGAGGTAATTTCACTTTTGTGCGAAATGCATCGCCACGAAGACGGCGCAACTCCTCCTAGACCGTTCATAGGAATGTCACCAAAATTGATACACATCATCTACAGACATGGCTGACAAAAGTTACTAAATACGTTTCACGTAGGATAAACCGTTCAAATGTTATACGTCAATCAATTTTCAATGCAAAATTTTACATGCTTAAAAATTCATAAATCTTCTAATTGCTCAAAACTGCTCATACTTCACACGCAAATCACTCATTGGGCTTCTGACATGTTACCCAATTTCTGTGATTTTTCGCCACTGGGGGCGCTATTTTTGGGCAAAAAATCCAATCTTTCCTCAAATTTGGTCAAACTTCACGGCCACCCTCTTACTACCTCCCATGTCATGTATACCACATTTTGGGAATTTTCGTCCATGGGGGGGCGCTGTTTTTGGCCGACGCAATTGCTCCAAAACGGGTTTTTGGTAAATAATTCCTTAATGCTTTTCCTTCACACCTCTGCCTTGTGATAGTACGTTGCTGTTGTAGACACTTATTTTTCCAACTCATAATCGCTCATGTACAGCATAGCGCCACCTACTGACATGGGAAAAACCAAAAAATTTATTCTTCACAAATCTATCTCTCATCTTCTATTTACTCACTTGTCATCAAACTTCATACGCAAACTCTTCATAGCTCACCTGACATATACGCCAAATTTTGTGCACTTTCGCCCCTGGGGGTGCTGGTTATGGCAAAAATGATATTGCAGCTTCTGATTTGTCAAACTTGGCAAGCAAACTCTTTACAAGACCCTTATTGGGGCGCTTGCCATGGTCGACAACGCACGAAATTTGGCTCCTTTTTCTTCGACTGCCACCGCAGGCGGGCCTCAGGGCCTCTACAGCGCCCCCTAACGTGTTGTGATTTTTGCCTCTCGCATTAAGGTGCCTGCTTGGCATATAGTTTCTAGTTATTATTATTATTATTATTAGGGCCCGAGCACCGTACAGTGCGAGACCCTATTGTTTTTAAGGATTATTATTATTATTATTATTATTATTATTATTAGGCCCCGAGCACCGTACAGTGCGAGACCCTATTGTTGCCATGTGTCCAATTCTGTGCTTTGTCGCCATTGTGGGAGTAATGTCTCTTGCCGAAGAAGCTGTGGCAGGTATTTCGCGGGGACGCATGCCCCCGCCCCCCTTGGCCGCTGGCGCGAGGGCCCGTCAAGGCCGCTTGCGGCTTTAATTAGAATTATTGTATTTTCTGGAGTTCTTTTTAATTGAGTTTTGAAATAAAGGTTGTTTATATATTTATATTAAACTTAGTACAATAAACAATTAATTATGTAAAAAAATGATGCTAATCACTATTATTAGTAGTATGTCCTAAGTCCCATTTTCCACCTGACTCTTGTGCGCATGCGCGAACCCCCCTGCGTTTCACTCCGGAGTGCTTGACCTCTAACGCGCGCGCCTCGTGTCCGTGAAAAGCCAGTTTCCCAGTCCGCCGTGTCCCTAGCGCTACGGTACCGTCTTTAAACACATTTGTGCGATCCAGCGCTTTTTATCGCAAACGATTCTTCTCCTTATTTGGGGGGTATTTGTCATCCCCCAACCACTTGTCGTCAAACAGACATCTTCCCATAATTATCAACGCTTTCTAGCGCCCACGTAAGCTACCTGCGCATCTCTCACTCTTCACAACCACCGCACTGCCTCCAGTAGCCTCCTAACGTTAGTTCTTGATCTACAGAATGCACATAAGACGCACAGAACCAATGCTGCCCCCAAAAGGTACACTGGTCACTTTTAAAATTACGGTTAAAAAAATACCCCAAACCGGATGGAGACATTTCACTCGTTCGGTCCAATATTAAATTTAATACCTCCCTTTCGAAAATTCCAGTCATTCCAAACAATTTAAGACATTTTAAGGCCTTGAAAACCGAAAGTTGTATTTAAGACTTTTTAAGGACCCATGGGAACCCTGCACACACACAATTTTGCTTTTGTTTTTCAAATTAAAATAAAATTTGTTTACAATGCCATACAAAACAACATGTTTGAGGCTCAAGGAGGAAGAAAAGAACCGATCACAGGGATGTCTGGCAATCTTTTTTGGTAAAGAAAAGCATCTTTTTAATCACGGATTATAATGTTATTTTTGCATAAATGTTATAAGCATTCTATTTAATCTTATTGAATAGAAGTGTAGCGAATGAAAATGCTGACAAAACGATCAATGCTGACAATCGTTCCAATCAAGACTACTATAACTTTTATATTTGTGTTGCGTTTCACAGGTTTAATGAAACAGATGCTCCACTACACTGCATTAATAGTGAGATGTGATGGATGATGGCTGCTTTTTTGTCATAACTATTCTAATCAAGACTTCCCTCGCATGCCATCACTATTGATCCCCCATGTCTACTCCTGCTCCAGCACACCTATACTAATGAAATGCAGATGAGTTTAAGATCATCTCTGACCCGTCTGACTGGTGTACGTGGTGAGAGTTGACTCCAGGATTCGGCCTCGCTTCCCAAGCACTTCATCATCATCATCATCATCAGAGGATGAGCTGTACTGATTCTCAGCCAATCTCTGTGCAGTGGCCTGGTTGGACTTCCTGATCTCATCAAATTTGGACTGAGAGGATGCAACTGGATACGAGACATGGACGGGTGTGTTAGGAGTGAAATTTCAGCATGATGGTGTTATGACATAACTCTTACCTGTTGCCAGGTGATGCTATGATGTCACTCTTACCTGTGCCAGGTAACAGTTCTGCTTTGGATACTGTTGTGACGGCAGAACCAGCCCTCCCTCGCCCCATTCTCCCTCCACCCTCCTGCCTCTGGGGTTGCCATGATGACACATCACCCACAGCCTGACCCCGGCCACGACCCCGGCCCTGCTGTCGCCAAGCAGGCTCCATAGAGGTTACCTTGGTAACAGAAATAGAGACAATAAGGAAGGGAAAAAAAAGCATAGAACTCATAGGCTGCATTTCAAATACTCCCTAGGTAAGTGCACTTAAGGGCTGATGACACGAACATGACTCTATGCAATTTCTTAAATAAACTATACAACATGGCAAACATGTTAGATTTCTGTTATAATTACGTGAAAAGAAGCTGTTGTTACGCAAATATCCAACTTTTAATTGCACAGTGCAAGAAAACTGGGTCCGCGGCTCGCGGCCATGTTGTGACGTCAGCGGAAGAACACGCTGCGGTTCACTGGCTGTTCTACTCTGGTTCTACTCAATGGAAATGGCGCATGAAAATGCTGGTGAACTCTCCAGTGCTAGCTCTTCCTCTTCTGGGAGTCTAGAATTGTGTTGATCTCTTCCGAATAGAATCTATGATAGCCTACCCTCTTTACCCTTTGCCTCTCGTTGCTAGGCGGCAGTTACATGAAAGCCGCAAGCTTTCACAAGCAAATACATGACTGATATCACGCCGACTTTATGATTACATTTATGATTATCATGTAGAATCTATAGCTCTACGTACCTTTATCTTGTGTCATTTCACAACACGTGTTCTGACAGGAGGACTGTCTTTGGATCCGGCATAGCTACTAGTAGACCCACTCCGGAATACTGGCAGTGTTGCCAGATTGGGAGGTTTCCCGCCCAGTTGGGCGGTTTCAAGTGCATTTTGGTGGGTTTTGAACATATTTTGGGCTGGAAAACGTCAGCAGTATCTGGCAACAGATACTGCTGACGTTTTCCAGCCCAAAATATGTTCAAAACCCACCAAAATGCACTTGAAACCGCCCAACTGGGCAGTAAACCTCCCAATCTGGCAACACTGTGTAGGCACTGCTGATGGTAGTAACACACGTTTGTGCTGAACTGAACACCCAAGAGATTCTTTCAAGCTTGGAAGGGTGTCAAAACAATCCAAATCGAAGTGTTCAGAGCACAGGACGGATGTTGGTGAGGGCTCCCACTTGTCACGAGTGCGCCTGACTTGCTTCACCCACTTCGCATGCAGCTCGGGATCTCTGGGAAACTTGAATAAACTTACCCCATCCTTGTGGGTTTTGGAGCAAAAGCCGGCAACACAACGCGAAGGCATAATAACTATATATATATATATATATATATATATATATATATATATAAAATAATGTATAATAATGTATAATAAAAATACTAATAATGATAAACTGAACACCTGTCGCATCAACAACAAACTGGTAAGTTAGGAAGAAGGTTCTTTCGCTGACGTCATATAGCTCCTCCTCCTCCTCCTGGGTGCTGCAGCCCTGTCAAATTTGCCCAAATAGCCGCGTTTATCATCATAACTTGTAAAATAGGCGCCTTCGTGAATTAATATATGGATCATCGGGAATTACTTTTTATGTTATAAAACATCGCCAAAGATGTCAAAAACGTGTCATCAGCATTTTAAAGGTACACTGAGTACTACCTGGGATTCAGCTCCCTAAAATATGTATATCGGGTATGAGATGCGTAAATCAAGACGTCAAGAATTTAGGTTCTTACTCTCTATCCAAGTGCACTACATGGAGTATATTAATGGCTCCTACACCCTATGTAGTGCACTAGACATACAGATATGTTTGAGATTTAGCATTCTTATGTCTAAGTAAGTGCACTAGAGGTTACGTTTTTCTACAAAAGTATTAAAGCATTAAAACACACAGACTAAAAAGTTTGAAAAAGCGAATATTTACTTTGCACACTGATAAAACAGCTAATTGGGATTATATTAAATAACTCAAATCGCACTAATATTCAGCAAATTCGTTCAGGTAGTATTAACATCTCCCACCCGTATTTCGACAATTCCCGCCTCCACCTCGAGCGCTGGGTACTCACGAGCACCTCGACGATTGGACGCCTTCACTGTCCATTTGGTGCGCTGCGCAGGTGTACAAGATGAGGCAGCAGGAGGCGGGACTTGCCAGAAAACAGTTAGGAAAAACAACTCGTGTAATGCGGGTCTAATCATTCGAACTCACCAAGCTAACTGGGTAGCCTGTTAAGTTCTGAAAATTTTGCGAAACTGCGAATTAGCTGCAAAATTTTTACACACGCACTTCTTTATTCATCTGTGTACTATGCTGTGAAAGAACGTTGTGATTTTTGAAGAGATTTTATTTCTCTAAACCTACCGGTTTGTGTCACAAGCTCGTAGCCTGGTAGCTAGGTCCCCACACGCATGCGCAGTCTGAACGGGACGCAATGCATGATGGGAAGGGAAGTCCTTTACCGACTCATTTGTCATTCCAGTAAATAGGAAAAATGTGACTTGAAAACTACAATTTCCGGTTTTATCCAGGAAAAACGCAACGTGTCCTGTACAAGTTTACTTTTTCGTCATGCGAGATGGCTTTTTTTTTAAAGAACATATCTTCCGTTGGTGAACCGCGCATGCGCGAAAATTTCGCCTGTTGTTTCTCTTGCTCTCTGTTTGAGCGCCATTTTGTGGATAGTTGCAGAATCGTCATGGTAGACAAATTAAACAGATATTTCAGCGCCTGAACTAAACAATTGCCTGCCATTACGACAGAGATTACCTTAATCATAGTAACCATTTAATGGCTAGTTATGATGGTCTCAGAAAATGGCATTCTCCAACAGTAGCGAGCTAATTTAGAAGAAGCAGCCTTTGCCACATGTACAACCCCTGGCAAAAAATATGGAATCACTACTCCTGGAGGATGTTAATTCAGCTGTTTTGTAGCACAAAAAAAAATCACAGATATGACACAAAATTATTTAATTTAACAGCTGAACATTCTGGCTTTGTAAAATATACCTCAAAAAATTGAATTAATTTTTTGTAATTAATGGCACATTTTTTTTCAAGATCAAGTAGAAGAGAAAATTATGGAATCACTCAATGATGAGGAAAAAATTATGGAATCATAAATTAAAAAATCACAATTAGTACTTTGCTGTACCTCCTCTGGCTTTTATGACAGCTTGAATTCTTTGAGGCGTGTACTTCACTAATGAAAAACAATATTCTTTATCAGTCAGGTTCCAACTTTCTCGTATAAGAGTTGACAGATCAGTTTTGCAGGATGGAGCCTTGTCATGGACTTTTTTTTTTTTTTTCCAATTTCCACCATATATTTTCAATTGGATTGAGATCCAGACTGTTTGCTGGCCATGCCATTGAGTTGATCTGCCTTTCCTGAAGAAAAGTTTTAATGCTCTTTGCTCTGTAGCAAGATGCATTATCATCCTGAAAAATGACTTCATCACCACCAAAAGTACTTTTGATTGATGGAATGAGAAAAGTGTCCAAAATTTCAATGTACACCTGTGCATTTACTGTAGAGGTAATGACTGCCATCTGCCCAGGTCCTTTACCTGACATCCAACCCCATATCATCAATGACTGTGGAAATTTGCTTGTTTTCTTCAGGCAGTCATCTTTATATGTTTCATTGGAACAGCACCAAACAAAAGTTCCAGCATCATCTCCTTGGCCAATGCAGATTCATGATTCATCACTGAATATAACTTTCATCCAATCACCCACAGTCCACGACTCCTTCTCTTTAACCCCTCTGTAACCTTGTTTTCTTCTGTTTAGGTGTTAATGATGGTTAACGTTTGGCTTTTCTGTATGTAAATCCCATTTCCTTCAGCCGATTTCTTAAATTTTGGTCACAAACATTGACTCCTGTTTCTGCCCATTTGTTTTTCATTTCTTTTCTTGTGCATTGTCTATTTTCAAGGCATCTTGCTTTGAGTTTCCTGTCCTGATGCTTTGATCTACCTGTATGTTTCCCTTTTACAACCTTCCCATTTTGTTTGTACTTGCTCCAAATTTTAGACACAGCTGACTGGAAACAACCAACATCTTTTACCACACTCCGTGTTGAATTACCTTCTTTAAGGAGTTTTACAATCCTTTCCATTGTTTCAACTGACAGCTCTCCTGTTGGGGCCATGTTTTCTGTCAATCAGCCAGGTGCAACAGCTCATTCAGGTCTACAAGCAGTCTCTTTTAACTGCAGACTAATTTGCACATTTAGGCTTGTTCGGATATTTGTTTTAGAAATGCAAGTTATAGCTTGATTCCATAATTTTTTCCTCATCATTGAGTGATTCCATAATTTTTTCTTCTACTTGATCTTTAAAAAAATGTGCCATTAATTACAACAATTTCATATAATTTTTTTAAGTATATTTTACAAAGACAGAATGTTCAGCTGTTAAATAAAACAATTTTGTGTCATGTCTGTGATTTGTTTTTTTGCTACAAAGTAAAACAGCTGAATGAACATCCTCCAAGAGTAGTGATTCCATATTTTTTGCCAGGGATTGTACACTCAAGCACAGTGAAATTTCTCCTCTGCATTTAACCTATCTGAAGCAGTGAACACACACAAGTGAGCAAAGAGCACACACATACCCAGAGCAGTGGGCAGCTATGCGACAGTTGGGGGTTAGGTGCCTTGCTCAAGGGCACTTCAGGGGAAAGTGCTGTTCATTCACTCAACTGCCCTTGTGGTTTTCCTGCCGGTCCCGGGAATCAAACCGGCGACCCTTTGGGCCCAAGGCTGCTTCTCTAACCTTCAGACCATGGCTACCCTCTAGCTAGTTAACATGAAGTAAGCACTTGAATTGTGGACCGAAGAAAATCAGAAAATTGTAATAATACACACTATGGAACTTTGTTAGCACAGCTTCAGGCTGGAAATGTCTCAGTGATAATTCAATCTGTAAACACTAATATTCAGCACACAGAAAAAGAGTTGAAATGACAAAAGATTACCTAAACTTGTCTTTAAACATTTTATGTACAACTTTACTTGCAGTTACAGAGATATGGTACCTCTTTTGCAAAATTATTTATTTATTGTCAAACAGTACATTCAGGAAAAAGTTGGTTTGGCATGTATCTACAATTTCCAAGGTGAAAATAGCGATATATACTTGTCCAAAAGAAGTAAAATGCTTTGCAGTTCAAATGGTACTTAAAATATAATACATTCCAAATAATGGTGTTGTGAATTTTGGACTGTTTATCTAATTATAACCATATGATGTTCAAAACGGCAATAAAATACTAAATGGTATATAATTCCATGGTATACAGAATTGTTCTCTGGGTTTTGGTTTTAGTTGGGAATCTTTGTTCACATGGAATAAAAACTGCTTTAAGCTGTGTCAGATGAAGCCTCCTTTAAACTTTTCATTTTCCCTTTCTCCATTCAATGTTCATTCTTCTTTAATCCCCTTATTCACTGCTTAGAAATCCACAGAGTCACTTCTCTTTGCCATCACTGTTTTTTATTTTTCATCTTTCTTCTCTTTCTCAGGAGGAGACGGAATCACCACCTCTGTCTCCGTCATCTCGGTGAAGGTGACCCCGGCGGAGGTGGTGATTTTGTTCTCCAGTCTGGTAACCCGTCTCTTCAGGCGGCTCTGCGTGGCCTCATGTTGAGCAAGTAAACGAGCGAAACGTGTCTGCATGTCGTCCAATATCGTGCCAATCTTTACTACTTTCTCCTCCATGTCCTTAGGGTCTGGCCCCTGTTTTGCCACCTCAAGATCCAAGAGGTTGTCCTTAAAAATATACACACAAATGATGCACAAAAATCAACAAGACATAATGATCACATTTAGTGAGCTAAAGGCTCTAGCTGTAACTTAAGATGGTACCTTAATAAGGCTCAAAACTCATGTAGTAAATACTTTTTTGCATGTTCTTCTTAGAAAATACCTTAAGTAAATGACAGGGTTGGTGTATGAGTTCCTCTAGAACCTATGGGATTGCACAAGTTTCTCAGAGGGTGTAAGGCTACATGTTGGGATGGAATAATCTTCTGTTCTTTAGCCTTACATTTATCATCTATTAGATGACCAGCGCTTGTAAAGCAGGTTCCTTCATTTTCCTAAATGGTTTTAAGGAAGTTCTTAATGAAGTGTCTAAGGCCAGGAGCATTATTTATTGTTATTGATCATATCACATCTAATCTCATGCAGTATTTCATTTATTTTATCATTTAGATTCCAAAAAAAAATGGGCCTAATTTCAAATCATCATACCTTCATGAGAATCTGGCGCCCCTTTTCCTCCAACATAGCCTTTGCATCTGGATACTCAGTCAGTGCCTCCATCAGGTCGTCCTTGGAAAGGCAGAACAAATCAGAATATCCGATGCTGCGTATGTTGGCTGTTCTTCGGTTTCCAGCTTTGCTGCCTTTGATATTGAGGATGCTGATCTCGCCAAAGTAGCTTCCATCGCTGAGGACAACAAATTGTGTGATGCCATCATCAGCCACCACAGCAAGCTTTCCTTCTTTGATTATGTACATCTCACGGCCAATATCACCTTTTTTGCAAATATAATCACCAGGACTATAAACTTGTGGCTGGAGCTTCAGCACAAGTTCAACCAAAAGTCCTGCCTCGCAATCTGCAAAGATTCTTACTTTCTTAAGAGTGTCCAAATGCACATTGATGGCAATTTCTGCTCTTAACTTGTCTGGAAGGTATTTAAGCACTTCCCTCTCATCTACAGCCTTTTTATTGGTCCAAAGGTAATCAAACCATTTGATGACGCGTTTCTCCAGGTCCTTGGTCACATTACGAAAACTCATGTACTGCTTGATGGCATCAATTCGTGCTTGAAAATCTGCTCGTGCTGCATTCATGTTTGTGATCATGGAACCGACATTACCAACGATTGTAGCAAAGATCAAAACTCCCACTAGGAAGTCTGTAACCACAAAGAAGTACTCAGAATCCTTCTCAGGAGGTGGTGTTTCACCAATAGTGGTCAAGGTCAAAGTGGACCAGTACATGCTGTATGCATATTTCCTCACCAAACGGCCAAATTCTGGGTCTGTAGTATCCGGATAGACAAACCTATCAGCCCCAAAACCGACAGCTTTAGAGAATGAGTAGTAGAGACAAGCGTTCCAGTGGATGATGATGACAATGTACATGACAAGGTTGGAGATTCGGAAGACGTTGGGAAAGTTGGTCCTTGTTTCTGTGCGCTGGAAAAACTCAAAGAGGCGGTTGACCCGGAAAAGCTTGTTCATGCGGATTTCAGGGTACTTGAGACCAACAATAAAGTAACAAATGTCCGTGGGAATCATAGAGATGAGGTCCAGCTTGAACTGGATACTCTCCATGTATCGTGCTCGAAGTTTTTTTTCATCTTTAACCAGCAGACCCTGCTCCAGATACCCTACAATTACACATCGTATAAGTATCCACTGCAGTTTAGTTATTTAACATTATAGGTGTCACACAGATGTGCTCACCTGTTCTTGTCCTGAAGAACATGTCTGCCAGGTAAACCAGGTCTGCTAGAAAATCAGTGATGAACCAGTATATTAAATAATCGTGCTGTAACTCCTCAAAACAGGCTCTAAACAAGAGAACAGACAACCTTAAACACTGGCCTGATCACCAGCATAGAACCTTGAAAACATGCTAGAATTTATAATAATTGGGTCTGGTAAATAAAAATAGTGTTGCATACCTGGCAATAATTATAACCCAGTTATACATAACAGGACATGTGATGATGAAGAGCCAGTTGTAATACGTGTTTCCTGCAGGATTGATGACATAAAGCTCCTTTGGCCTGATCGCATATCAACAAAATAATATAATGAATCAGCAGTACATGTTCCTTCACACAGTTATAGTGTACAATATAACCAGACAAAACAATGCATACTCCTCTTTCGCCTTCTTCTCCTTTTCTTTTTCCTTCTCCTTTTCTTTCTCCTTTTGCTCTTTGTCCTTCTTCTTCTCCTTCTTTGCTTTCTTTTCTTTTTTCCTGCAGTAATAGTCACAATCAATCACACAGCTGAGAAATATAACAATAAGAGAAGCAGTGAGTTTCTCCTCACGCATGACAAGTGCTTACTCTTTTTTCTCCTTTTTTTCTTTCTTTTCTTTCTTCTTTTTCTCTTTCTTCTCCTCTCTGTAAAGGAGGAACACCACAGCATCGATTACCCAGGTAATATCACTGTAGTGTGTGTACCTGACATGGTGTGTGTGTCTCTGTGACTGTGTGTATTAGTCTCTTGATTGTATAGTTGTATAACAGTGTGTTACTCACTCTTCATTGTTGTTGCTGTTGTTGACATTGAAAAGTGCACCAGCACCAGAGCATTGCCTCTTCCTTGAGACAAAACACACACATCATCATCATCATCATCATCATCACCACCACTTAGGCTGTAGTTATTGATTATCAGCACTGTAAGCGATCAGTGCAGGTCATAAATAATTAATCAAACAGCAAAAAGCCAAACAGGAATTAATTAATAAGACTACATAAATAAAAATGAATTTAAATTCAGTCATCAAAGGTGAGCCATAAGATGGATGTGTTGCTCACGTCATGTCCTCTGTGTCACCCACAATAACCTCCTCCACCCCCTCGAGGAGGATTATGGGAGGAACAAGTGGCTTCACGATATTTGACATGGCAGCAGCTTGGCTAAGCCACCTGTTAATCAAAACAAAAAACGAAGTTGTTGGAATTTATTGAATCAACTCCGATTATAGCTGGAAATGCTGATGTTTATAAGGCAAAGTTCAAAGCTGAATTAAGGACACTTTTCTGAAAGAAATCATATGAAATCTAATCATGTGAAATAAATTTTTATTATTGTATTTAAAATACATGACTTCAACATGTAGACTGTCATTAATTCAAACATGAGTTTTAAATTAAAAATGTTTACAACAAACATTAATACAATTTAATAATACAACAACGACACCATTTTAAAAATACATATATGTAATTATGATGTTTGAATTTATCCATTTTTTAAAAACTTTTTAATAAGAATACTAAAATCATGTGACTGTATTAATCTTTAGTAGGCTGACAAAGAACTTGCCAGCCGATTGGCTGAGCTACCTGTCAATCAGTCACTAAAGAGAAGTTAAAAGAGTACATAACCAAACTATGACTTTGGACTTTAAATAGTTGTTATGGGTTTAAACTAGAAATCTACTGACTTTACATTAATCTAGATTCTGAGCAAAAAGTGTGAAGACACAAACACATTTAAACAATAATAATTTACCTTAAGAACAAACTGAAATTTAGACATAAACTTGTTTCTGCAAGGATGTTTTTAAAACTGCACAAATTATGTTGAATAAATGCAAAAATGTCTTTAAGGATAAGAAACAACATTATATGCGAATAACAGATTAAAGTTTGTATAGTTTAATATTTAAAAATATAAAAAAAATTATAAAACAAAATAGCACCTGTATAACTAGGAAATAATTTATGAATGCTATGTAAATGTTAAGAAGATGACTTAATAGTTAGTCAGAAATTAACTTATTTGAATAAATATGGAATAAAATGAAGTAACTTCAGATTAATTTATTTATTCTTAACAAATTCATCTAAAATGGTTGTAAAGTGTAGAATAAAGGATAATCCACTCACCTAACGCTAGCTTAATCCACTGCCCACTACACACCCGTGTGCAAGTCCTCCATCACTGGTACACATCCATACAGGTACAGTACATCAGAGTGGACATGAAGTCATCATCTCACACACCTACACATAGGCTCTCACACACTATAGAAAGGCAAAAATAAATATAACTGATTTTGGTGTTTTTTGGCAGCTGGTGACATGGCCTCCATCCAGCTGACAGTGGATTTCAAACTGGGAAAGTGGGCTGGGGGATTAGACAGGACACACACACACATGCACATCAGTGCCTCTAAATATGGATGAGCTTCGTAACAGAACAGCTGAGATAGATAGATAGATAGATAGATAGATAGATAGATAGATAGATAGATAGATAGATAGATAGATAGATAGATAGATAGATAGATAGAATAATATATGTAATATATATTATTTATGGAAAGTCTTCTACAAATGAACAGAAAGAAAAGTTGCAAAAGTCAAATGAAAAAGAGTTTAAAATAAATCTGCAATTGTTAAACTGTAAATTAATAATGAACAATTATTAACAATATATATCTGGACAATGAAATCATTAATTAATGAGTGCTCTCTAAGTTAACTTTATCTAATTTGCTTTTCATGACTGAGGTTCAGAACTGTTCAAGAGATGTTCTATTATGTTTCTGAGGGGTTTTTTTTATGTTGTCTGTCGTGAAGACTAAGTTCTCATTTCTGATCTCTCTCTTGTTATCCTGTCATTGTTCAGTGGTCATTTGGTTGGACTTTGTATCATATACTTTGGGTGTTTGATTTTTCAGGCATGGATTAGTTGGATTGTCAAGCTAGGTTTTGTCCTTTGTGGCAGTTCCTGGCTGGCTCACAGACTTAAATTGTGATGTATAAAACTCACAGGGTTCATTCGAGATAAAATGTCAATGTAGTGATGTCACAGAGGTTGAACACCTTGTGTATGTTCTTCAAATTCTTTTGGCACCTCCTGGCTGGCTCGCCAATGATTATTCCAAAATGCATTTGGGTCAGCTTATACACTAAATCATACAGTATATCAAGAAAGGTTTAGATTGACCAGCTTACAGTTATCAGTATTTCCTCAGTGTGTGTAGGATGTACTGAATGCCCTCAGCCTGATTTTATTCACTTTCATCATATCACAAATTCTATGAGTTTTTCTTTAAGACATTTCTAAATTATTTTAAGATGTCAGTCTCACAGTAATAAGTGTTAGCTTAAGGTATACTCCATATGAGGCAGTTTTAAAACAACTCCATTTATTTATGAATTATTTTAATGTGTATGATCTTAATTATTTCCATTAAAAAAATCTAAGATTCTTCTTATCTCTGATAATCAAATTTATTTGTATGTGTGTGCAAGTGTATAGATTGGTGTGTGTGTGTGTGTGTGTGTGTGTGTTTTATCCTCAGCACAGGGGGAATATTGAAAACCATGTTTCTAAAACAGACTGAATAATGTTCCAGTCATTTTGGAGCTGTGTTTGTGTGTGTATTCTGCATTTCACCTTGACCACGATACAGTAAGAACAGAGGATTACTGGCTCACTAGTCCAGATTTGGTCGTATCTGTTGTGTCAGCGATGCACTGATAGCATGTAATCCTATTATGTTACATTTTGTGCACGCGCGCGCACACACACACACAATCAACTCAGTTAAACACCTGTACACATGTACATGTGTAAATAGAGCTTTGGTTTCTGTTACACACATGTAATCACAGCTTTATTTAATACAAATTACACTACAAAGGTTTAATTCATTTTATTAAAGTTTACTGTGCTGATTAACAAACCCTAACAATGGAACCAACAATGGACCATCATTAACTTATTAATATAAAACGGATTAAATGAATGTGTGATAGTTTATAGAATAATTTTATTATAATTCCATAATTTCAATTATAAGTTTGGAACAAATAAACATGGGGCATCAAAATACATCAGTCAAAGAAATATTGTTAAGTGCTATCCACACACACTGTGTGTGTGTGTGTGTGTGTGTGTGTGTGTGTGTGTGTGTGTGTGTGTGTGTGTGTTACAGCAATGGTGTGTTAGCTTTAGTATTAGCTGCTCCCCCATTGTGGTTACAGGAAGTTGTAGCACCTCCTGTTTGTGTCCTCTGACCTGCACCAACATTAGGGAGCACTTTGCCCACAGGGTCCGTATTTTCCTGGACACCTGCAGGAAGGGCGGGGCTGGGGGTGTCACTGGGGGCAGGGGTGGGGTGGAGCTGCAGGTGACCTGGCTTAGGGTCAGGATTACGTTTGGTGTTGGTTTTAAGGTGAAGGTTAGCGTTGGGATTAGGGTCAGGGGTGAGTTCAGGATCAATGCCCCCATCATGTCCACCCTCCATTATTCCCATGTTTGGACTCTCAGCACTAATTGGCAAAATGTAGATCACCTGACACAGAGAGAGAGAGAGAGAGAGAGAGAAATTAACTGCATTGTCTTTCTCAGTGTAGGAACGACTGATTCGTTCACAAATCATAACTATGGGTCTTTCATATCTGAGTCTTTTGTTCATTGTTCACATGGTTGCAAGCAGTCACATGACCAATGTTAATACCACAGATGAGAGGAGAGCTTGCTAATGTTAGCTGGTCAACCAGAACGTTTCTGTAGCAAGCTGTGTGTAATGTAACTACTGAATGGATGTTTAATTTGCCTTTCCATTGGAATGAGTTCATACACTACAGGTCTTCAATGACCAGGTCGGCTGAAGTGAATAGCTATCATATAATGAATAGAATGATATTTTTATTGGTAGGTGCAGCTCTCTCGTACAGGCAGTTGAACTTGAAGTAATCAGTCATTTCAACTAAATAACTCAGCAGGCTATGGTCCAAAAAGCCCCTTAAGAGCTTAACAAAAGTGAACTTGTATATTATAATTTACCAAGGGAAGCAAACCATGTTGCTCTTAGTGTCTGAGAACCATATAGGGGCTACAGCATTACACTAGTTCCAGTGAACAAATGATTAGTAAAAAGTTTTATTCATTTTACTGAATGAGGTTCAAAGAGTCGAGTCAGTAAAAAGAGCTGAACTTCCCATCACTTGTGTGTGTGTGTGTGTGTGTGTGTGTGAGAGAGAGAGAGAGAGAGAGAGAGAGAGAGAGAGAGAGAGAGAGAGAGAGATTGGGTGTGTATTTGGACTGTTACCTGCGCATCTCCCTCCTCTGAGCTTGCTGAATTTGACTGAAAGGAAATTATGCCATATTAAACAAACAATTCACAGACACATGTATTAGTGTAAACATTATTTAATATAGCTGACACTAATTTGCAGCTTGTTTGCTTTTTTTAGCAAATATTCATCATCCTATACATCGTCATATATCCATCCATCCATTATCTGTAGCCGCTTATCCTACAGGGTGGCAGGCAAGCTGGAGCCTATCCTAGCTGACTATGGGTGAGAGGCGGGGTACACCCTGGACAAGTCGCCAGGTCATCGCAGGGCTGACACATATACCCCTTTTCCACCAAATGAGTTCCAGGGCTGGTTTGGGGCCAGTGCTGGTGCTGGTTCACAACTCGTTCAACTTGCGAGCCAGCTGAGAACCAGTTTGCTTTTCCATAGCTCGGGGTGCTAAGGGGAGCCACGTCATTACATCACTGTATACGTCAGTTATATCGCTGCGTTTGCATAAACCTTGGCGCGAACATCGAAGCAACAACAACACAGAGAAGAAGAATACCCCTTTTTCACCAAATCAGTTCCAGGGCTGGTTCGGGGCCAGTGCTGGTGCTGGTTTACAACTCGTTCAACTTGCGAGCCAGCTGAGAACCAGTTTGCTTTTCCATAGCTCGGGGTGTTAAGGGGAGCCACGTCATTACGTCGCTGTATACGTCAGTTACGTCGCTGTACACGTCAGTTACGTTGCTGCGTTTGCATAAACCTTGGCGCGAACATCGAAGCAACAACAACACAGAGAAGAAGAATACCCCTTTTCCACCAAATCAGTTCCAGGGCTGGTTCGGGACCAGTGCTGGTGCTGGTTCACAACTCGTTCAACTTGCGAGCCAGCTGAGAACCAGTTTGCTTTTCCATAGCTCGGGGTGCTAAGGGGAGCCACGTCATTACATCACTGTATACGTCAGTTATATCGCTGCGTTTGCATAAACCTTGGCGCGAACATCAAAGCAACAACAACACAGAGAAGAAGAATACCCCTTTTTCACCAAATCAGTTCCAGGGCTGGTTCGGGGCCAGTGCTGGTGCACAACTCGTTCAACTTGCGAGCCAGCTGAGAACCAGTTTGCTTTTCCATAGCTCGGGGTGCTAAGGGGAGCCACGTCATTACGTCGCTGTATACGTCAGTTACGTCGCTGTACACGTCAGTTACGTTGCTGCGTTTGCATAAATCTTGGCGCGAACATCGAAGCAACAACAACACAGAGAAGAAGAATACCCCTTTTCCACCAAATCAGTTCCAGGGCTGGTTCGGGAGCAGTGCTGGTGCTGGTTCACAACTCGTTCAACTTGCGAGCCAGCTGAGAGCCAGTTTGCTTTTCCATAGCTCGGGGTGCTAAGGGGAGCCACGTCATTACGTCGCTGTATACGTCAGTTATATCGCTGCGTTTGCATAAACCTTGGCGCGAACACTGAAGTAACAACAACACAGAGAAGAAGAATACCCCTTTTCCACCAAATCAGTTCCAGGGCTGGTTCGGGAGCAGTGCTGGTGCTGGTTCACAACTCATTCAACTTGCGAGCCAGCTGAGAACCAGTTTGCTTTTCCATAGCTTGGGGTGCTAAGGGGAGCCACGTCATTACGTCGCTGTATACGTCAGTTACGTCGCTGTACACGTCAGTTATGTTGCTGCTTTTGCATAAACCTTGGCGCGAACATCGAAGCAACAACAACACAGAGAAGAAGAATACCCCTTTTCCACCAAATCAGTTCCAGGGCTGGTTCGGGACCAGTGCTGGTGCTGGTTCACAACTCGTTCAACTTGCGAGCCAGCTGAGAACCAGTTTGCTTTTCCATAGCTCGGGGTGCTAAGGGGAGCCACGTCATTACGTCGCTGTATACGTCAGTTATATCGCTGCGTTTGCATAAACCTTGGCGCGAACACTGAAGTAACAACAACACAGAGAAGAAGAATACCCCTTTTCCACCAAATCAGTTCCAGGGCTGGTTCGGGAGCAGTGCTGGTGCTGGTTCACAACTCATTCAACTTGCGAGCCAGCTGAGAACCAGTTTGCTTTTCCATAGCTTGGGGTGCTAAGGGGAGCCACGTCATTACGTCGCTGTATACGTCAGTTACGTCGCTGTACACGTCAGTTATGTTGCTGCTTTTGCATAAACCTTGGCGCGAACATCGAAGCAACAACAACACGGAGAAGAAGAAGCAGCAACAACAACAATAATGGATGACTTCGCATTTGTACAGCTGCTGCTTCTCGTCGCTTAAAAATGGCGACCTTTCGCAGTCTTGCTATTGTTGTTGGTCTTAACAACTCTGCCCCCCTGCTGATGTAAGCAGTTCTTTCCTGTGGCCCAGCAAAGAGTTGGTGCTAGCCTGGAACCGGTTTTTCTGGCCCCAGAGCCAGTTCTTTGTCAGTGGAAACAAAAAACCCGGTTCCAAACTAAGCACTGGCCCCGAACCAGCCCTGGAACTGCTTTGGTGGAAAAGGGGCAATAGAGACAAACAACCATTCACACTCACATTCACACCAGGGCTTTACATTAGCACCCGCCAAATGCGGGTAAAATTCAGCTTTGGTGAGTAATAACTTTAGTCCCACTAGCCACTTTGGCGGGTGGTTTATTCTGTGGTATGACAATATATTTTAATTGTAGTTTTCTCTGAAGGCATCTGATATAATAAATGCATTGCAATGTAATATTACGCGCCTACAACTCCCATGAGCACCTGCATAAAAATTCTGACAACATGTTAGAATTGTTTAGAACGTCTCAGATAAAATCAGTGATACGGTAACCTGCGGTTAATGAACGAAGCAACAAAGTTGCTGACAACTAACAAGCGCACTATGTGGCGGCATATAGCTGGAGTTTCAAACCCTGCTGCTCAGGAAAAAAGGGGCAGAGATGATCAGGGCCGGAGCAGCATTTTAAAATCACCGAGGTCCGTGATGCGCAAAGCGCGCGCCGAAAACTTTTCGACATATTTAAATGAGCGGGGTGAATTACATGCCACACAAGAGATCTATTCCTGAAATTACTTTTAATGGTGTTTGAACTGAATATCATCGGTTTTGAAAAAAAAATCATGTATGTGGCAAGAGTAAGAATAATTTAAGCTTGTTTAAATGGTTTGATCTGGCCCAAGCAATGAGGACAAAAGATACCCTAACCATGTAGCCTGTGTAACTAAGATACATTAACAATCTGGCATCCGTTACACCTACACACACAAAAAAAAAAAATCTGGGAAAAAAATCAGTATACACAACCATGTTTTAGGCAAAGTTATCCAAGGCAAACACAAGTTGAAACTTTCCACTCTATTGCTTTGGCTTATCAAATGATTTACAGCCCTGATTCCAAAAAAGTTGGGACAAAGTACAAATTGTAAATAAAAACAAATGCAATAATTTACAAATGTCAAAAACTGATATTGTATTCACAATAGAACATAGACAACATATCAAATGTCGAAAGTGAGACATTTTGAAATTTCATGCCAAATATTGGCTCATTTGAAATTTCATGACAGCAACACATCTCAAAAAAGTTGGGACAGGGCAATAAGAGGCTGGAAAAGTTAAAGGTACAAAAAAGGAACAGCTGGAGGACCAAATTGCAACTCATTAGGTCAATTGGCAATAGGTCATTAACATGACTGGGTATAAAAAGAGCATCTTGGAGTGGCAGTGGCTCTCAGAAGTAAAGATAGGAAGAGGATCACCAATCCCCCTAATTCTGCGCCGACAAATAGTGGAGCAATATCAGAAAGGAGTTCGACAGTGTAAAATTGCAAAAAGTTTGAACATATCATCATCTACAGTGCATAATATCATCAAAAGATTCAGAGAATCTGGAAGAATCTCTGTGCGTAAGGGTCAAGGCCGGAAAACCATACTGGGTGCCCGTGATCTTCGGGCCCTTAGACGGCACTGCATCACATACAGGCATGCTTCTGTATTGGAAATCACAAAATGGGCTCAGGAATATTTCCAGAGAACATTATTTGTGAACACAATTCACCGTGCCATCCGCCGTTGCCAGCTAAAACTCTATAGTTCAAAGAAGAAGCCATATCTAAACATGATCCAGAAGCGCAGACGTCTTCTCTGGGCCAAGGCTCATTTAAAATGGACTGTGGCAAAGTGGAAAACTGTTCTGTGGTCAGACGAATCAAAATTTGAAGTTCTTTAGGGAAATCAGGGACGCCGTGTCATTCGGACTAAAGAGGAGAAGGACGACCCAAGTTGTTATCAGCGCTCAGTTCAGAAGCATGCATCTCTGATGGTATGGGGTTGCATTAGTGCGTGTGGCATGGGCAGCTTACACATCTGGAAAGACACCATCAATGCTGAAAGGTATATCCAGATTCTAGAGCAACATATGCTCCCATCCAGATGACGTCTCTTTCAGGGAAGACCTTGCATTTTCCAACATGACAATGCCAAACCACATACTGCATCAATTACAGCATCATGGCTGCGTAGAAGAAGGGTCCGGGTACTGAACTGGCCAGCCTGCAGTCCAGATCTTTCACCCATAGAAAACATTTGGTGCATCATAAAACAGAAGATACGACAAAAAAAGACCTAAGACAGTTGAACAACTAGAATCCTACATTAGACAAGAATGGGTTAACATTCCTATCCCTAAACTTGAGCAACTTGTCTCCTCAGTCCCCAGACGTTTACAGACTGTTGTAAAGAGAAAAGGGGATGTCTCACAGTGGTAAACATGGCCTTGTCCCAACTTTTTTGAGATGTATTGTTGTCATGAAATTTAAAATCACCTCATTTTTCTCTTTAAAGTGCTGATGACACGTTTTTGACATCTTTGGCGATGTTTTATAACATAAAAAGTAATTCCCGATGATCCATATATTAATTCATGAAGGCGCCTATTTTACAAGTTATGATAAAAAACGCGGCTATTTGGGCAAATTTGACAGGGCTGCAGCACCCAGGAGACGAATGAGGAGGAGGAGCTATATGACGTCAGTGAAAGAACCTTCCTCCTAACTTACCAGTTTGTTGTTGATGCGACAGGTGTTCAGTTTATCATTATTAGTATTTTTATTATACATTATTATACATTATATATATATATATATATATATATATATATATATATATATATATATATATATATATATATATATATATATAGTTATAGTTATAGTTATTATGCCTTCGCGTTCTGTTGCCGGCTTTTGCTCCAAAACCCACAAGGATGGGGTAAGTTTATTCAAGTTTCCCAGAGATCCCGAGCTGCATGCGAAGTGGGTGAAGCAAGTCAGGTGCACTTGTGACAAGTGGGAGCCCTCACCAACATCCGTCCTGTGCTCTGAACACTTCGATTTGGATTGTTTTGACACCCTTCCCAGCTTAAAAGAATCTCTTGGGTGTTCAGTTCAGCACAAACATGTGTTACTACCATCAGTAGTGCCTACACAGTGTTGCCAGATTGGGAGGTTTCCCGCCCAGTTGGGCGGTTTCAAGTGCATTTTGGTGGGTTTTGAACATATTTTGGGCTGGAAAACGTCAGCAGTATCTTGAAACCGCCCAACTGGGCGGGAAACCTCCCAATCTGGCAACACTGCCAGTATTCCGGAGGGGGTCTACTAGAAGCTATGCTGGATCCAAAGACAGTCCTCCTGTCAGAACATGTGTTGTGAAACGACATAAGATAAAGGTACGTAGAGCTATAGATTCTACATGATAATCATAAATGTAAGCATAAAGTCGGCGTGATATCAGTCATGTATTTGCTTGTGAAAGCTTGCGGCTTTCATGTAACTGCCGCCTAGCAACGAGAGGCAAAGGGTAAAGAGGGTAGGCTATCATAGATTCTATTCGGAAGAGATCAACACAATTCTAGACTCCCAGAAGAGGAAGAGCTAGCACTAGAGAGTTCACCGGCGTTTTCATGTGCCATTTCCATTGAGTAGGACCAGAGTAGAACAGCCAGTGAACCGCAGCGTGTTCTTCCGCTGACGTCACAACATGGCCGCGAGCCACGGACCCAGTTTTTTTGCGCTGTGCAATTAAAAGTTGGATATTCGCGTAACAACAGCTTCTTTTCACGTAATTATAACAGAAATCTAACATGTTTGCCATGTTGTATAGTTTATTTAAGAAATTGCATAGAGTCATGTTCGTGTCATCAGCACTTTAAATGATACATTTTCTCAGTTTAAACATTTGATATGTCATCTATGTTCTATACTGAATAAAATATGGAATTTTGAAACTTTCACATCATTGCATTCCATTTTTATTTATAATTTGTACTTTGTCCCAACTTTTTTGGAATCGGGGTTGTATTTTTAAAATCACAAACAAGGTAGGCTACAACTGCGCTACTTTGAAAATGACAATTGAACAGCTTGATGAAAGTGCGCTGATGGTTACCATGGAAACCCCGTGTCTCCTGCTCTTCGTTCCTCCCCCGAGTCACATGCTCATTCGCTTTTGTGTTCTTGGTCTCAGAGCCGCGCACACGAAACAGACACAGAAGACAATCAACGTTTAACATAATTAACAATGCACTTTTTACGGAGACATTTTAATGTTATTCTTTATTTTTTTATCCAGTTGAATATTTAGCGTGCAAATGTATTTTCAGCTCTTAAAAATGACTGAGGTCCAGACCGCGGGGGCCTCATAGCTGGCTGCGGCCATGCAGATGAACAAGACGCTAATAGGAAGATAAGACAGTTCAATGACAAATGGAAGTTAGGGCGAGATTGACTAGTTCATAGCAAAACCGAAAATACCATGTACTGCGAAGACTGTAGAAAGTCTGGCAAAGACAGGCACCAGTAATTTTAAACTCGAAACTATAAAGGACCACGAAAAGTCAAATGCACACATCGGTACTATAACATCAAAACCGGTGAAGACGGCTGGTTCACTACAGTACAGCATTGCTTTCAGTCCCTGGCTGTCATGAAGTCGGCTGAGCTGGAGAGGATGGAGCTGCTGTTTAGAAACGTTCATGCGATTGGAAAGAAGTTGATCCCGCCCCAGCTATCAACTTAGAGCATGCTAGAAGCCTCAGGTCACAAAGACCATTTTTCATGGACCTTTCAGACTCATCTGATGATGAATGTAATGAGGACATTTAATGTCTCTCTCTACACATGTTCACACACACACACACACACACACACACACACACACACACACAATTAATAGATAATACATAATATACATAATAATACTCGATAATACACATAATACTTGCATATCAAAACATCAAATGTTTTTCACTGATAAATGTTTCGAATTGGACTTTTAATATTAGAATCAGTTCAGTTGTACTGAATGTTATTTTTCATATTATATGATATTTCATATTGTAAGGGGCTTGAATTTGAGTTCAATAAACAGGATACTCTTTATATTTTTGTCTGAACTGGTTGCATGTTTTCATATAGACAGCTACCTTAACAGCACTGAATACTTGAGTTCTGAACTTTAATGTATCATGGTGAAGAAAAAACTGCGATTTCCTGGCAACAAAATTGTGGCTAGTGAAAAGGCTGAATGGCTAGTGACTTGGGAAAACCACTTGCCACAGTGGCCGGTGAGCAAAAAAGTTAATGTAAAGCCCTGATTCACACCTACGGTCAATTTAGAGCCCATCGTCATATACATTTAGTAAATATACATTGATATTTCACAGCAATGTTACCATGACAACCACCATCTGCCTATCACTACCATTAAAATTAGATAGCTGAGATTAGCATCCAGGCTGAACAGCTGAAACTCCAATTACCACATCATGATTCTTAAATAATTTACACATCAAATCTGACCCAAACTCTTTAGCTTATTTAGTGACATCACAAATTGAGCTCTTATGTAGCCCCATCCCTGTTTCCAGTTCACACAGAAGTACTGAAAATATATGTCTAAAATCTGTTTCAGCTCCAAGTCAGTGTATAGAAACTCACCAGAGCTGCTGGCTGAGCAACAGACACCACCTGAAACACACATACACGTACAGTTACACACACACACACACACACACACACACACACACACACACACACACACACACACACACACACACACAGTGATCTCTGTGATAAAGAGACTGTACCTGTCTTTGTCCTCCAGCTGCTCGTCCAGCAGGGGGCGCCCACACAGGGAAAAACGTCTGCCCATTCTGTACAATACAGAATTTATTTTAGAGAGAACGTAGACTGATGTTCATGATTTGTGTGTGTGTGTGTGTGTGTGTGTGTGTGTGTGTGTGTGTGTGTGTGTGTTGTACACACCAGCCCAGGCTGCAGAGGGACCACACCAGGAATGGAGTTCCATGCTGGCAACACCTTAATGCAAATCCACAGATACACCACATTTAACAATATTGTAATATAAGATATAGCACTATTACATTACCGTTACAGAAAAAGACTGCATGTCAGGGTGGTGCGATGAAGCACACTGTTACCACTTTGAAGTTGATTAATTTCCTATAACAGCACATCTACAAGTGTTTTATTCCTATTACACACAACAGCTTACCAACAATTACAATTTTGTATTTATAGAGAATGGCACATCATACTTTTTATCTGTTTATAGTTACATTTATATTGGCCTCCTTCAGTCTCGAAGACTATGGACTACACACTTTTGAGTGGCTTATTAAGCCGATTTTGGCATGACAGTCTCTGCCACAGTTAGGGCATAGAAACTGTGTTGAAGGCAAAGGTAGCTGGGTGCGCTTCTTTCTCAGCTGTCTTTTCTCATCAACTCTTTGTCTAGAGGAAGACTCAAAATAGTCAATACCAGTCTTCACTGCTTGCTTCCATGAGACTCTGTCAGCGGCTTGCTTTCAATTGAGCCGTGACTTATAACCGGTAGACTGCTGCTTCCCGTGTTGTGCCTACGCTGTTATAGCGAAGATGGAGTGTCCTCTCCAGTGTGCAGGGCCTGGGTAGGAAATTCAGGAGACTGACTGTTACCCAGGCAGAAAGACTCCCCTCTCCACATTGATGGGTGGTCCAAAGGAAAGGAGTACACCAGTACATTATGGGTCCAGCAACGTCGCAGGAGTTGTCAGAGGGATCCTGTGCACAGAAACCAACTGCCAATGGGACTCCGGCTCCAGATTTATCCTCGGGGTTTACTCCCGACGCCTTACCCGCAAAAGGGTATGCCCGCAAGGCAGCGGAGGTTTGAGATTGGAGTTTCCCTCTCCTAGATGAGCTGCCTGCCAAGGCTATCGAACCCCATCTGTCCATGAGACATCGTATCCCTGACAGGGGAGGCTTAGGGTGTGCTAACGCTTGCCCAAGGCGTACACCCAGGCTAGTGGAGGGAAGGAGGTGCCTTACTTCTCTATTCTAGACCAGGTCCAAGCTGGGTCTAACCACTGCCCTAAGTTACATTTAAGGTTCTGTGAAAGAAGTTAGTTCTGTTGTCACTTACGGTATATTATAGCAGCTATAAACAGTCGTTCCCTCACCAGCCTCTCTTTTTTCTTTCATTAAGTTAATAAGACAAAAAAAAATGCAGTTTGTCATTACTGAGAAACCACAAAGTGTAAACTCCTCTGTCCTGATGATGTTGTAAAACTTAAAGTTTTAACAGCTTTAACTCTGACTGTTACAAAGCGCTGACAGTGGAGACTCCTTCCATACATATTACATAAACATCTTATTACTTCAAGAAAACTTAAACAATGTTTAAAATCTGTTTATTATCAGTGGAGTGTCCACTGTGAATGAGCTGTTAGTAGTGTTGTAATATTTGAGATCAGTCTTGGTCTCAAGACCACTTTTTGAACGTCTCGGTCTCGTCTCGGAATCGACTGCATTTTTACTTGTCTTGTCTCGGCCTTAGACATAGAGGACTTGGGAATTTATTTCAAGACCAGTCAAGACTACAACTGTGGTGATATCACTAAATTGCCTGTGCGTTGTCTGATTTATTTGTTAATATCATTACTGTGATTGGATGTAAAACTTCCTGCTTTAAATGCAATCAATAACGTGACTCACTGCTGATTTGAAATTTCTGTTTCTGGCTGTCACCCCTCCCCCACCCCTTCACTCACACACACACACAGGTCTGGTCCTGGTCTTGACTCGGTCTTGACTCTGCCTCAACCCTTCAAAGTCTCGGTCTTGTCTCAATCTTGATCCACTCTGCTCTTAAGTATGTGGTCTTGACTACAACACTAGCTGTTACTATAGAAATGATAATGTATTTGAATGAGTGCATTAGTATAAACCTGTGACTTGCAACTGCACTACTGTCAGAGCTGCTGTTATAGAAAATGAATCAACACCTTCTGATGCATCAGAATGTGTGTTTGTATGTTACCTGTCCCTGTGGGAGGAGATTCTCTGGTGTGGGTGTGTCAGGTGATACTGTTGGTAGCTGCAGGAATGGACTGTTCACATTTTGATTCTCCAACAAATTCTGATTTGTCATCTGTGGAACCTAGAACCCATTAATACCTAGAACCCTTTAACACCTAGAACTCATTAACAGCTAAAACTCATTAACACCCAGACGCCATTAATATCTGAACCCCTCAGTTGAATTACTGAACACTGTATTAACGCCGCACTCACATGTTGCTGCTCAGGTTCTGTGAGTGTGTGTGTCTGTTCAGACGGAGCCGTTGGATTCTGGTTCCTCTCTGTTCTCCAGTCAGTTCTCACTGGTACCAGAACCACCTGTGGTCCATTTGAGCCCAGAACTCTAACAGGGACCAGGAGGGGATAGCCAGGGGAGTATTGAGATGGAGCCAAACTCAGCTGTGAGGAAAGCTAACCGTTACAGATACACTTCTGTTAGAATGATAGTTTTACAGTGCAGTCTTCATGTAAACTGCTGTGTTAAGGTACAGGGTTATGGAAAGTATGTAGTGTTAAGATAAAGTGCAGGGTTAAGGTAAACAGCAGTGTTAAAGTACAGTGTTGATAAGGTACAGTGCAGCGTTAAAGTCAAATGCAGTGTTGTTAAGGTGCAGTGCAGTATTAAGGTAAAGTGTAGTGTTAAGGTGAAATGCAGAGTTAAGGTAAATAGCAGTGTTAAAGTAAAGTGCAGTGTAGTGTTTGGGTAAAGTGCATTGTTAAAGTAAAATGCAGGGTTCAGGTAAAGTACAATATAAAGGCCACTGAGCTGAATTAGACTCAAGTTTAATACTCACAGGAAATCCTTCAGTGATCTTCAACACACACAGCAGCAGCACAGCCAGCTGCATTTCCATTATTATTATCCTGCACAACACAGAGTCTGTCACAGATCAGACTCCAGTATTACTGTACTATCCTGACCAACATTATAAATCAGACTCCAGTACTACTGTACTATCTGGAAACAATATTAGATATCAGAATCCAGTATTATTGTACTATCCTGAACAATATTATAAATCAGACTACAGTATTACTGTACTATACTGAACAGCATTATTGATCAGACTCCAGTATTACTGTACTATCCTGAGCAACGTTATAAATCAGACTCCAGCATTACTGTACTATACTGAACAGCATTAGAGATCAGACTCCAGCACTACTGTACTATCTGGAAACAACATTAGATATCAGAATCCAGTATTACTGTACTATACTGAACAGCATTGTAAATCAGACTCCAGTACTACTGTACTATATAATACACATTATTACAGAATAGACTCCAGTATCACTGTATGATAATCAACATAATCACAGATCAGACTCCAATATTACTGTACTATTCTGAACAGCATTACAGATCAGATTCCAGTATTACTGTACTATACTGAACAGCATAAGAGATCAACTACAGTATCACTGTAGTATAGACAACAGCATTAGAGATCAGACTCCAGTATCACTGTACTATACTGAACAGCATTAGAGATCAGACTCCAGTATTACTGTACTATCCTGAGCAACGTTATAAATCAGACTCCAGCATTACTGTACTATACTGAACAGCATTAGAGATCAGACTCCAGCACTACTGTACTATCTGGAAACAACATTAGATATCAGAATCCAGTATTACTGTACTATACTGAACAGCATTGTAAATCAGACTCCAGTACTACTGTACTATATAATACACATTATTACAGAATAGACTCCAGTATCACTGTATGATAATCAACATAATCACAGATCAGACTCCAATATTACTGTACTATTCTGAACAGCATTACAGATCAGATTCCAGTATTACTGTACTATACTGAACAGCATAAGAGATCAACTACAGTATCACTGTAGTATAGACAACAGCATTAGAGATCAGACTCCAGTATCACTGTACTATACTGAACAGCATTAGAGATCAGATTCCAGTATTACTGTACTATTCTGAACAACATTAGATATCAGACTCCAGTATTACTGTACTATCCTGAACAGCATTAGAGATCAGACTCCAGTATTACTGTACGATAATGAACAACATTAGAGATCAGACTCCAATATCATTGTACTATACTGAACAGCATAAGAGATCAACTCCAGTATCACTGTACTATACTGAACAGCATTAGAGATCAGGCTCCAGTATCACTGTAGTATACAAAACTGCATTCTGAACAGCATTAGAGATCAGACTCCATTATCACTGTACTATACTGAACAGCATTAGAGATCAACTCCAGTATCACTGTACTATACTGAACAGCATTAGAGATCAGACTCCAGTATCACTGTACTATACTGAACAGCATTAGAGATCAGACTCCAATATCACTATACTATACTGAACAGCATAAGAGATCAACTCCAGTATCACTGTACTATACTGAACAGCATTAGATATCAGACTCCAGTATCACTGTACTATACTGAACAGCATTAGAGATCAGACTCTAGTATCACTGTAGTATACAAAACTGCATTAGAGATCAGACTCCAGTATCACTGTACTATACTGAACAGCATTAGAGATCAGACTCCAATATCACTGTACTATACTGAACAGCATTAGAGATCAGACTCCAATATCACTGTACTATACTGAACAGCATAAGAGATCAGACTCCAATATCACTGTACTATACTGAACAGCATTAGAGATCAGACTCCAGTATCACTGTACTATACTGAACAGCATTAGAGATCAGGGTCCAGTATCACTGTACTATACTGAACAGCATTAGAGATCAGACTCCAATATCACTGTACTATACTGAACAGCATAAGAGATCAACTCCAATTTCACTGTACTATACTGAACAGCATTAGAGATCAACTCCAATTTCACTGTACTATACTGAACAGCATTAGAGATCAGACTCCAGCATCACTGTACTATACTGAACAGCATAAGAGATCAGACTCCAATATCACTGTACTATACTGAACAGCATTAGAGATCAGACTCCAGTATCACTGTACTATACTGAACAGCATTAGAGATCAGGGTCCAGTATCACTGTACTATACTGAACAGCATTAGAGATCAGACTCCAATATCACTGTACTATACTGAACAGCATAAGAGATCAACTCCAATTTCACTGTACTATACTGAACAGCATTAGAGATCAACTCCAGTATCACTGTACTATACTGAACAGCATTAGAGATCAGACTCCAGCATCACTGTACTATACTGAACAGCATTAGAGATCAGACTCCAGTATCACTGTACTATACCGAACAGGATTGGAGTTCCGTACTGTGCTGCAGTGCTATACAATACTATATAGACTAGATGTATTTAGTGATCAGATGCCATCCTATACAGAACAGACATCAGACACCATCACTAATGCTTTTTACAGTCCAGATATTGTTAAAACAGCACTGTACACAACAGACTCCATTGTTAATGTGCATTAGAGAGCAAACTCCTTCACTACACTAGTATACAGATGAGTCATTTGGAGATCAGACTCCATTTCTAATGTACATTAGAGATAAATCAGACTCCATTATTGCTGTGTGAATACAGCAGAGATTAATATGATGAGACATTTTACCTGTGAGCAGCTCTTTAGCCCCACTGTGGCGTTGAGGGTTCTGTGGTACGAAAGAGCAGGTGGATGTTTTTTAAATGCTCCGGCCAGCCACGCACACTCTCGGATAGGGACTCAGACAGCCATCATGTCTGTCTGACTGTAGGGGAGACATTTTCTCAGCATGAGAGATTAGACAAAGACACTGAGTCAGAGCAGCCAAGTGCTGCTGAAACCTGAAATTATCAGTGGAGAAGTGTGAAGAAATGGATGTGTTCATCACCGTTTCACCAAAAGCAGAGAACTATGAAAGTGAATGCTTTAAATTATTTATAAAAGGGGACACACACACACACACACACACACACACACACACACACACACACACACACACACACACACACACACACATTCTCTTTCATGTATACAGGCCAGGGGTTCAGGCTAATGTTTACAACCAGGTCACTGCAGACAGGAGTTTCTGAATGTGTGTGTGTGTGTGTGTGTGTGTGTGTGTGTGTGTGTGTGTGTGTGTGTGTGTGTGTGTGTGTGTGTGAAAGGATAAATGAATGATTCAGGAACACGTCTAAAGCTGCCTGAACAGACGCTGAGTGTGTGTTTAAGAACACAAAGAAACACCACACACATGCTGACAAAATAAAACACTGTATGAAGTAAAGATCTGGATTAACGCTAACATTATTGCAGAAACACAAGCAGTAAAATAAAAAAAAGCATTATGGAGCTGGAAAGTTTCTCAGAAATCCAGCAGCCTAAAGGGTTTTACAGTTTGCCCATCAATTGTTTGCCTACCAATTCAATTTTATTTATTTTATTTGTGTGGCATTTTATAAGAAATCGAGATATATGTTTAGATCCCTGAGGTAACACTGGTGCGGAAAAACTCCCTGAGACGACATGCAGTCGAAACCTCAAAAGGAACTAGATTCAAAACGGAACCCATCCTCTTCTGGGTGACACTGGATAGTGTAATACTACTACTACTACTACTACTACTAATAATAATAATAATAATAATAATAATAATAATAATAATAATAATGTTTTTCATTTATATATCCTCTTTCTCATGCCCAAGGTTGCTTTAAAGTTACAAAAAATAAACAGGTAATAAATAAATTACAATACACAGGTATAGAAGAGTGAAGAAGCAGTACTGAGTGTTTACAGGATGTTCTGTATGAGCAGATTGTGAATAAGAGTCTTAAGAATTTTGTCTTTATGATTAGAGCAGGATCTGCAGGGATTAGGAATAAAATGCTTCAGAAAATGTTTTGTGTAGAACAACTTTAGAAAGCTAGAACCAGTAACCATCCATAGAAGGTTTGAGGAAACTTTCTTAAAGTTTGTAAAGGAGAGCAAGGACTTTTGTGTTATCATCTTAAATATTTCTACTCTCTCTAACACTCCACAACAGTAATGATAGTTAAATTCGTATATTTTGCATTAGCTAAATAGCAAAAAAGTCTGGGCTGAATAAGAGTCAGTTCTGGCAAAGGCAGATTTCTGTGTGCCAGAAGTAAAAGTGTCCCCAGTGTAACCATCCATATTTAGGGTTTTACACACACACACACACACACACACACACACACACACACACACACACACACACAAATAAATTAATTCTTAAATAAAAAAAAATCTGTATCTAATGTTCCTGAACTGAAAATGAAGCAGCTGTAAACTTTAGTCCATATCACATGTTAACATGACATGCTTTCATTGTTTCCATCATGGGATAAAGTGTGTGTGTGTGTGTGTGTGTGTGTGTGTGTGTGTGTGTGTGTGTGTGTGTGTGTGTGTGGTAACCACAGTCAGAGGTGCTCATTGCCATCATTGTGTGGTGTGATGAAATTGTGTGACATTAGTCTTCATGCTGACAAACTAAAACAGCTGAAAGAACTACATTAACTCTGGGATTACTGAGGAAAAGTAAGAGCACTGGGTGGAACCATGTGATGAGTTCATGTGCAATTATGTGAGGACTTTGTCAGAGTAACCATATTACACATGTGTCAGGAATGTAGACAACAGGCAGCTGTAAAAGCTGAAAGAGAGTTTTATTCAGGCAGAATGTAAGGCAAATGGCAGAATCAAACGCAGGAAATGGTCAGGCAAGGCACAAACAGGATAACAGAGGCAAAGGAGCAAAATCCAAAGAACAAACAAAATAAACCAGATACGTAATGAAGTGTGGGTGTGTGGGGGAGGCTTGGTAAAGTCAGACACAAGGAACTAAGCACATACCTAACAATGACTGAGTACTGAAAGTCTGCTTATGTAGTGTGCTGTGGTGATTGAGTCCAGGTGTGGAGCAGTGAAGTGCAGGATGGCTGTTGTAGTCTGTGGCAGCCATGTTTGAAGGCCACTATGAATTCTGGGAACTGGAATTTTGAGTGCAAGCAGGTGCAAATGTGACGACGTATAATATTTACTGTTTTAGTACTTTTCGTGCCTTAATAACAGCCTGTCACTCAACCCCAGGTGACTAAAACTCTGATTGAATAAAAATATTAAAGCCTGAGTCAAATTAACACTTATTAATAAAATTAATATTTAAACCAAGACACAGCTACACTCACAGGACAGAGACTAAGATCTGAAACTAGATAAGATCAGAAACAGAAACTGAGGAATGAGAAGCTTGAGAACTAGCATCAAATCAGAGCCATAATAAAACATGCGAGGAGTCAGACAAACACACAGGAGAAAATGAGATGAATAATGAGGAACAGGAAGTGACAATGAACAAAGACGTGGTCAGGACAGAGTTAGATCAGCAGCGAGGAACACAACTTTGACATCAGCTACATATTAATCAAATATACCATACGGGCGGCACGGTGGTGTAGTGGTTAGCGCTGTCGCCTCACAGCAAGAAGGTCCGGGTTTGAGCCCCGTGGCCGGCGAGGGCCTTTCTGTGCGGAGTTTGCATGTTCTCCCTGTGTCCGCGTGGGTTTCCTCCGGGTGCTCCGGTTTCCCCCACAGTCCAAAGACATGCAGGTTAGGTTAACTGGTGACTCTAAATTGATGGTAGGTGTGAATGTAAGTGTGAATGGTTGTCTGTGTCTATGTGTCAGCCCTGTGATGACCTGGCGACTTGTCCAGGGTGTACCCCGCCTTTCACCCGTAGTCAGCTGGGATAGGCTCCAGCTTGCCTGCGACCCTGTAGAACAAGATAAAGCGGCTAGAGATAATGAGATAAGATAAAATATACCATGCACTGAGAGGCACCGGTAATTATGGATTCTCTTCGGTGACTGGCATAGTACTATTTTGTAAGGGGCGCAGCCCTAAAGAAAATAGTACTATGCCAGTCACCAAAGAGAATCCATAATTCTCTCAGTGCCTCTCAGTGCATGGTGTATTTGATTAATATCCCTCATCAAAAAATTTCAAACTAAAAGTGTTAACTTTTAACTTTTGTCAATGAGATTGAATCTCAGCATAAACTCACTGGAAGCAGCCATGTTTGTTGTTTACATCAGAGCGACCTTTGACTTGCACATGTGCAATGTACCATGCTATCACTTCTTTTTTTTTTTTACCTTTTTTAAAAATTAAAAAAAAATGTTTTTTACTATGCTATCTCCTACCTCGCAAGGCATGATCATGATACATACAGTAGATCTACACACACAGAAATGCTCAGCCACAGCTGTGACTCAAGTCGCCTGTATAGCTTGAAATTGTGACGTCAGTTCATGGATCCAGGATATACCATGACTGACTCACACCATATCCATTTTTTAAAATTATTTTTGACGTCACAAAATACATTGCTTAATCAATGAGAGAGCTATTTTACGTCACACGAGCCATTCTTGGCCAATCCCTGCACAGGATTTTTTTGATGAAATTATAAATATCTATTATATAATTTCAACCGGAGCCTCTCAGTGCATGGTATATTTGATTAGTATACATTACAGTAGTATAGTAGTAGTATAAGTGCATAGTAGTACCATAACGCAGCAAGATAACAGTAGTTGTACAGTAGTGTAGTAGCAGTAGAATAGCACTATAGTAACACAGCAGTATAGCACTATGGTCATATTGTAGTATAGCATTATAATACTACAGCAGTGTAATAGTAAAATTGTACCAGAGAATAACGATAGAGTAATACAGTTGTATAGTTCTATAGCAGTACAATAGTGCAGCAATTTGGTAGTATAAATAGTATAGTACTATAGTAGTACTGTGTTACTGTAATGTGGTAGTATAGTACTTTAGTAGTATGGCAGTATAGTACTATAGTACAATAGCAGTGTAGCAGTAAAATAGTAGCATAGAAATATAGAAATAGAGGAGTACAGTTGTGTAGTATAGTAGCGCAGTAGTACAGTAATACAGTGGTATGGTACTATAGTAGCACAGTCGTATAGTAGTGATGTAACTGTTCTCCTTCTTCAAACAATGTTAAACCAGAACCTCTCTCTCTCTCTCTCTCTCTCTCTCTCTCCCCACATCAGAAGTGCTTTCAAATCCAGTGGCACGTAGTCATACATCTTTCACATTGTAGATGTGTTTCACGTCACATGTTCTCCTGTCAAAATTAAGAACACCAGAAGAACCACTAGATGGAGTGATTAGACCAGCGATTAGAGAGTGGTGTGGTTCCAGAGCGCCACGTATGAGGTGAAGCTCATATTCACTCAGACAGCAGCCAGGATGAGAGACCAGGGATGGGCAAAGATTCATCAAAATATATGTTAAAATAAGACACCAAATACCCTAATTGTAAGTGTATCAAAATAAACTACGAAATACAGCAGCCACACCGTGTATCAAAATAAACTACTGTATTTTTGTATTTAAAAAAAAAATACTAAGATACTTTTCCAAGGGAGCATGAAATCACTTCACAAGCCTTCTATCTATCTATCAGCCTATCCCTTCAGCAGTACACTGACTCAGTAACTTAAGTAGACAATGTTTGAGAGCCACAACTTTTCTCTGGCTAATAAGGCATGCCATAAATCTGACATATGTAACCAGTCAACAGAAAGAATATTCTGACCTGCCTGTTACTGTACATCCCAGATCCCCATATATCCCTGTGTTCATTCAGATGAAGGTTAGTTTTAAAGTAACCATCAGTTTAATGTTTAACTAACAGTTTGTTAATGATTCATAATTGTATCATAATTCAGTTACTTGGTGTTTGGTAATTTAAAGCCTACTTTATATCAGCAACACTGACTCGATGACAAACAAGTCATTCATAAGCAGACAACTGATGGCACATTTATCCATAGCAACTGGTTTCTAAGTAATAAATTGATCATTCAATTGTTAATCATAAATATAATAATAAATTGTGTATCAGGCAGTCATTCATGCAATGGTATGCAAATGCATTATCTTACTAAACAGATACTTCAATTCGGGTACAATCATTTAGTCATCAATTATTTAGTTATCAACCATTAGACAACTGTTTGAAAGTTGAAAACAAACATTCTAGCACTTACTCAACAATTATTAAATGGTCAATATGTTTTGATGTTAAACATAATCAGAAACATAATCAGAATTATGTTGTAGCACAGTGTTATTAATGACAATAAAGCACAAAGCACATGTGTATTTAAGAAGTTACACCATCTTGTGGCATTATAAAATAATGTTGTACAATGATTCTGAAACAATTTATTGTTTTTTCTTCCATTGACAGCCGACAAAAACTTAACATAGGCTGAAAATAGCAAGTTAACGTTAACTGTGAGGGCTGCTACTTGGGTCAAATACTTAGCTAGAACATTCTGTAAATCGGTAAAATATTTCACCTAGGCTACTACACCAAAACATAACAGGAACTGTTCAAATTTATAGAAATTTATGCCAAGAATCAATGGAAAGCTGGCAACCTGCATGTCCCCCACTTTGTATTGAATCAATTTGATCTCAACAAACCTTGGCAAATTACTGAGTAGGCACCATTTAGAGGCTGCATGCATCATTTTGCTTTTTTTTTTAATGATGCCATCATATAGAGTTCTCACAGAATGTATTTTACAGTATTTTAACTACAAAAATACAAAAAAAACGGAAGTCTTTTGAGATAAAAAATGAAGCCATTTTCATCAATCCTATCAAATACAAATTACAAAATCCTATTTGCATTTGAAACAGGTATTTTAAATACATGTATCATGAATACTGCCCATCCCTGTGAGAGACTTTATATTTAAATACATGTACAAACCCCATTTCCAGAAAAGTGGGGATATTTTCCAAAATGCAATAAAAACAAAAATCTGTGATTTGTTAATTCATGTGAACCTTTATTTAACTGAGAAAAATAAAAAGAAATTCTTTTCAATAGTTTTACTGGACCAACTTAATTGTATTTTGTAAATATAAAAAAAAGTTAGAATTTGCTGGCTGCAACACACTCAAAAAAAAAAAGTTGAGACAGAGGCAAAATAAGACTAAAAAGTTTATAGGAGATTCAAGTAACACCATTTTGGAAGATTCCACAATAAGCAGGTTAATTAGTAACAGGTGAGGGTATCATGAATGGATACAAAAGGAACAGCACCAAAGGCTTACCCTGTGTCCGAAATCACTCCCTACTCACTATATAGGGCACTATATAGTGGGGACGCCATTTTGTAGTGCTGTCCGAAACCTTAGTGAGGTACACCCACAATGCATCACGAAAAGTAGTGTACAATAATGGTCAGTAACCAAAGCAATATATCCCATCATGCATTGCAGTCGCACTGAAAGAAATCAAATTAAAAGTCTCAAATTTGATTTAATAAAAGGCAGCGGCAAAGAAGAAAGTATTCAGCCTTGATTTAAAAAAAAAAACCTGAAAGGTGCAGGTACTTTGTATTGATTAATATGGGAAATACTCTCAGTATAATATGTATTTATTATTTTGAAAACCCACCAGCAACCTGATCTGGCTTTTTATTTATTTATTTTTTATTTTAAACAATTTTTATTAATAACATGGAGTATACACACAAATGAGTACAGTAAGTACATAGTATAAGTGTATACAACATTAATACAGAAACATACATTCATCATAAACATAAACACACCAGGGGTCACAGCAAAACAGAAAGGAAAAAAAGAAAAAACTTATTCAATGAATATTTTGTAAAGCTTACAAAGATCGTATGTTTTAACAGCTTTTTTATTTTCACAATCAGATATTGAGGAGACATATTGTTTCACATATGCAGACAGTTCCAGAAAATTTGGTTTCTTGCCTGAGAATTTAGATTTGTGTATGTAAAACTTAGACAAAATAATAAGCAAATTAATCAGATAAAACTGTGAATTTAATTTCTTATCAAATTCAGTGTAGCCAAACAAGACATTTTCCCAGCATAAATTAAACTGAGGGTAAATATGATCACTGATAAAGCATGTCAGTTTGCCCCAAAGTTGTCTGGTGTGTGGGCAAGACCAAAATAAATGGACCAAGGTTTCGTTAACAGAGTCACAGTGGGTACAGTTCACATCAATGTCTTTCTTGAGCCTCTGTATATACTGATTAGTAGGGTAAAACCTGTGGAGCATCTTGAAGGATATCTCTTTGACCTTGTTAGTTAACAAAAACTTGTGAGGTAATAGCCAGACTTTTTCCCAATTAATATCTCCGACAAAGGTAGACCAATAGGATATGGCAGAAGGTGTACTCACAATGTCCTGTTGAAATAGTTGATGAATAAATTTATTCTTATTTTTGTTATTACAGTACATGTGAGACAAGCTTTCCCAACGGCGGTTTCAGTTACTGTTAGTGATATGGGCAAATTGTTGTGTATATTAGGATTTTTAAAAAGTGAGATGATGCCCGAAGGCACAGCATCAAAAACAATAGAAAAATCCTTAGGAGTAACAGGAATTCCATAACGTTGCATAAATTCACCATAACCATAAAGACGCCCATGATGGTCAAACAACTGGCTCAGTAGAATAATATTGTTATCAAACCACTGTTGAAAGAAAATAGATTTGTTTTTATACAAGATATATCTATTGTTCCAGATAAAGAACCTATGGGGAGTGAAGTTGTGTTTGTAAATTAGACACCATGCTAGAAGCATTTGTTTGTGGAATGAAGAAAGTTTAAGGGGAAGTTTGTCAGCATTATAAGTACATAGTAACAGAAATTGGAGCCCACCAACTGAAGAGAAGACATAATGGGGAATAAAGTTCCATATGGAGGTCAGACACTTAAGGTAACGCTTAATCCAATTAATCTTGAAGGTGTAATTTAGCAAGGTGAAGTCCAAGAGATTAAGGCCACCTTTACTGTATTAATTCATTAACACAGATTTTTTAAGATCGTGAGTCCGGTTTTTCCAAACAAAGTTGAATAAAATTTTGTCTATTGTTTTACACACATGGCTCTCAACTCCTAGTGATAAAGCAGCATACGTTACCCTTGAGATACCTTCAGCCTTTGAAAGGAGTATTCGACCTCTTAAGGACAAGTCACGTAAAAACCACTGATTAAATTTCTTTTTGGTTTTATCAATTATTAAAATGAAGTTATTATGACACCTTTGGGATTCATTTTTATCAATAGTGATACCTAAATAAGTAACAGTGCTCTTTATTGGGATATTGTAGATTGAATCAACACAACAATCTTTTATAGCTAATAGGTCCGTGTAACGCTTTGCAATGCATTGTTCCGCTTACTCCACCTTCTGACAGAAATGGAAAATTGAGTTGTCATTTCAATTTTTCAGTTGACTAATTAAGACATTTCCATCAGCTATAGAAATACCTTGCAGATTACTACACTTGATATGATCACACAAGAGTTGGGCAGCTAGTAGAAATAAGTATGGAGATATTGGGCAACCTTGCCGAACACCACGTTTCATGGCAAACCTAGGAGATGGGAGATGACCCATATTTGAGTTTGATTGAACAGTTGGCATTATTGTATAGAGTTTTGATGGCATTACAAAAGAAATCTCCAAAGCCAAATTTTCTTAATGAGTGAAATAGAAAACTATGTTCCACAGTATCAAAGGCTTTAAAAAAGTCTAAAAATAGCATGAAACTGTTATCAAAAATAAGGTGTGAGTAATCAAGAATGTCTAAGACAAGTCTGATGTTGTTGGCAATGCCACCTGATCTGGCACGTTTTAACTGTGCAACAGTAATGACATAAATACCAGCGCGACGGACTAGTGTCCAAAAGCATTTTTTCATTTTACCATTGAGCTCACTATATAGTCCTCTATGTAGTAATCCCCTATATAGGGAGTAGGGAGTAGTGAACGAGTGAGCGATTTCAGACACAGGGTTAGTCTTTGCAGCAAGGATGGGTAGTGGCTCACTCCTTTGTGCCAAAATTCATGAGAGAATTGTTAGTCAATTCAAAAAAGAGCATTTCTCAATGCAATATTGCAGAGAATGTAGGTCTTTCAAAATCTACAGTATATAATATTATGAAATGATTCAGGAAATTCTGAGACATCTCAGTGCATAAAGGGCAAGGTCGGAAACCACTGCTGAATGTGTGTGACCTTTGAGCCCTCAGGCGGTACTGCCTGAGAAACTATTATGTTAATGTGACAAATACAGGCATATGGGCTCTGGAGTACTTCGGAAAACTGTTGCCACTGCTGCATCCAGAAATGCAACCTGAAATGTTGCCGATTTCTCTGGACCCGAACTTGTCTCAGATGGACTGAAAGTCAGTGGAAATATGTGCTGTGGTTAGATGAGTCCACATTTCAGATTGTTTTTGGGAAAATTGAACATCGAGTTCTCAGTGCCAAAGGTGAACACGGCCATCCAGTTTGTTATCAGAGAAAGGTGCAAAAGCTAGCATCTGTGATGGTATGGGGTGCATCAGTTAATTAATTCAGCAGAACAATTCCAGGCCTCATTCTGCATGAGCTACAACAACGTGGCTTCACAGACAGAGTGTGTGTGCTTGACTGGCCTGCTGCCAGTCCAGATCTGTCTCCTATTGAGAATGAAAAGGAGAATCAGACAACAGCGACCATGGACTGTTGAGCAGCTGAAGTCTTGTATCAAGCAAGAATTGACAAAAATTCCAGTTGCAAAACTGCAACAGTTAGTATCCTCAGATCCCATATGATTAAAAAGTATTATTAAAAGAAAACATGATTTCATACTATGGTAATCATGCCCCTGTCCCAGTTTATTTTGAATGTGCTGCAGCCTGCATCAAATTCTAACTTTGTTTATATGTCCAAAATACAATTAAGTTGGTCAGTAAAACTATTGAAAATATTTGTACTTTTATCAGTTAAATAAAGGTTCATGTAAATTAACAAATCACAGATTTTTGTTTTTATTGCATTTTGGAAAATATCCCAACTTTTCTGGAAATAGGGTTTGTATGTAAGGAAAAAGGTTCAGTTTCCAAATGAAATGTCAATAAGTCAGATTAGATCATTTTATAAGCAGTTGCAAGTGAGATCTAAACCTGACAGTGACGGAAATAAAAACATAAAAATGTGATAGTACTATATCTGTATATCATATGTAGCCACTTACCCTGTGCAGGGTCGCAGGCAAGCTGGAGCCTATCCCAGCTGATTATGGGCGAGAGGCGGGGTACACCCTGCACAAGTCGGCAGATCATCACAGGGCTGATACATAGAGACAAACAACCATTCACTCATTCGGTCAATTTAGAACCACCAATTAACCTACCCTGCATGTCTTTGGATTGCAGGGGAAACCGGAGGACCTGGAGGAAACTCATGCAGACACGGGGAAAACATGCAAACTCCACACAGAAAGGTCCCTATCGGCCACTGGACTCAAACCCAGAACCTTGCTGTGAGGCGAGAGTGCTAACCACTACAGTACCATGTCACCCTATTTACATTATATGACAATTTAATTGATGATGAATATATACAATACATCTATAACTCATTTATTCATTTTCAGTAAGTGCTTTATCCTGGTCAGATTGGAAATTAATATTGAGCCTCTCCTGAGAATACTGGGGAAAATGCTGAAACACATCATGGTAAGCTTGATTTGTAGTGCATTATGGAGAGTGAATTGAGACACGTTGGCGTTGAGTGTGATTTGAAATGATGCTGATTGGTTGGCGATTGGAATAACCTTTATGAGATCATCCACTGTCAGTGTAAATATAAATTTTCAAACATGCTGTCATTGCATTTCAGACGGAAAGTTTCACAGTTTAGTCTGAAACAGTTTAAACTGTAAAAGGTTCATAAAAACCCCAAATTCCACTGAAATCCTCTATAAAAACAAATGAATGTAAGAACCTAGCTTGTGTGTGTGTGTGTGTGTGTGTGTGTGTGTGTGTGTGTGTGTGTGTGTGTGTAAACCACAGGTCCAGCAGTGTAATTGTAGATTCAGGGGTTGACCTTCGCTATAATTAAGGTGGCAGAAAACAGAAATCTCAAAACTCTTCATGCATTTCTCTGAAGCTCAGACACAAAAATGTCTACAGTTGGAAAGTGATTGTGGGGGACGTGTAATTACACACTGCTGCACAACAAGCAAATCCACCAGAAAAACATACAACTACCTTATATGGGTCTAATGGGCCTTTATACGTGTACGTACAGTGGCTTGTATAAATATTCTCTGGCCTTGAACTTTTCCTCATTTTGTAGTGTTACAGTCTGAAATGAAAATGATTTTTTGGGGATTTTATGTCATGAAGCTCCAAAAATGTCCAATAATACTGACAACCATAGTTTGGACACACCACAAGGCTGCGGAGAGCTGTATGAAATCCCATTTGGAATCTCAGCAAACATGGAAAAAATAATCTCTGCTCTGATAAGACCAAAACTGAAGTTTGAGAACCTGAAAACATCATCCCCACAGTGAAGCATGTTGATGGTAGCGTCATGTTGATAGTTACACTTGTCCTTTGGTAGTGCCTCTGACTAATATTATGCACAATATATCTTACGTCAGGGCGGCATGGTGGTGTAGTGGTTAGCACTGTCACCTCACAACAAGAAGGTTCTGGGTTTGAGCCCAGTGGCCAACAGGGGCCTTTCTGTGTGGAGTTTGCATGTTTTCCCCGTGTCTGCATGGGTTTCCTCCACAGTCCAAAGACATGCAGTTAGGCTAACTGGCGACTCTAAAATGTCCATTAATCAAGCTTGCAGAGAGATGGGCTCTGCCAATTTTAAATGCTCTAGACACACCAATGATGGACTGTTAAAATATCATTAGTGGTACCCCTATGGCCCTTGCTGGCTATGGGACAAAGAAGAAGATTTTATGTATCACTATGGGATGTTTCAAAGTTTTAGACTTTATTTAATCAACCAAACTCTGATTTATACTTTTCCAGAACTTTGTCCTGGACCTGTTTTGATCATTCCTTGGAATTCATGATGGATTTTTTTTAGGGGTGAATACTTATGCAACTTCTACTGATGTTATCTGGTTTAACTGAGTAATGTGTCTTTTTGAAACCCTGCATGTACATGAACATTCTCTCTCTCTCTCTCTCTCTCTCTCACACACACACGCTCAGTCTCTCTCTCATCTGTGTAAGTGTGTACTGTAATTTTGTGTGCTGTAGAATTGGCCTGCTGCACAGGAACACACACACACACACACACACACACACACACACACACACACACACACACACACACACACACAATTTTAGGGTTTTGTCATTGCTCATTTGCTGACCAAAATGTCCCAGAATATATGACACGCAGGAAACACACACGCACACACACGCGTGCGCGCACACATACACACACACTTTTTCATATATATATATATATATATATATATATATATATATATATATATATATATATATAAAAACACATTCTCTCTCGCACCCACACATACAGAGCATGGATGGATGGATTAAAGAGAACATCTGAATGATGAACACGTTTATTTTGAGGAAAGGCTGAAGAAGAATAAAGACAGTGGATTATTTCTGACAGTGTTTTCAGTGTGTATTCGTTTGATTCATCATCTGTGTGTCAGTGAGTGTGTTGTATGTGAGTGTGTGCGTGTATATGAGTTGTTAGATGATGTTGGAGATGAAACGAGTTGTTCTCCTGCTCTCTGTTGTCCTCCTGACCTGCGCTGCTCCTGTAAGAAAACCCCATCCTCATTAATATACAGTATTTACATTCTGTCTGCATACTGACACACTGGAGTTTAATTAATTCATTAGTAACTCATTTCACTTTCACAGTTCATTCTGATTGGTTAATTAGTATCTTATTATATAGCAAGTAAATTGTGTTTTCAGAACATTTATTTACATTTTCTGCTATTTAACCCCACTAGTGTTGATGAATTGTAATAGTTTAGTTTTATATAAGCTGTACTCTGTATGTTTAACTTTAAGCAATTGTCTCATTTTCTCAAAAGTGGGAAATTTGTATTAATTGCCATTTATCTAAATGAATTAAAATTAATTAAAAACTCTTAACAGTGCTGAGATCCTAATCACTATATTGTGGCACAGTGAAATTTGTAATCTAAATTACAGGTGCAGTATAAATATAAGAATCTATATATTCTGTCAATGTCTTTAATATCTATAAATATACATGTATGGTAAATAGTGTTGTTAATACTACTACTACTACTACTAATAATAATAATAATAATAATGATGATGATGATGATGATGATGATGATGGTGTGTGTGTGTGTGTGTGTGTGTGTGTGTGTGTGTGTGTGTGTGTGTGTGTGTGTGTGTGTGTTTAGCTGCACCAGAATAATGAGTTGAGAAGTTCACAGGAATCCCAGGTGAGTTTTAGATATAATTTGGAAAAAATTTTGTATTTGTGAAATAAATTGCATGTACAGCAGATCAGCGTCATTTTCATGGCAGGTTCCTCAACACTCCATACACTTTTCCACACAGGAAACACAAGCATATCATTACAGATGTTTCTTCCTTATCCTTTATGCACCACTTCTATTTTGTTTTTTTGTATGTTTCACTTGACTTCTTAACATCTTTTACCCAAAAAGTATGAACACTTTGGACAGCATGTTTAAAGTTGTAAAGAATGAGAATGAGTAATTGGGATGTTTTACAGGCTTGTATTGTGGTTGGGTTTAGACAGATTATGGTCAGTTTTGGTAATAACTGGTGTATAAAAATGGCCCAAATGCAACCAATAATCTTTACAGCAGCTGACATTTTAACATTTACAATGAGCCAAAAGTGATGAAAGGATAAAAGGGAAATGGGTATAGGTTTTTTAAAGTACAAAGATACCACTTTATACTTAAGAAAGAAAGAAAGAAAGAAAGAAAGAAAGAAAGAAAGAAAGAAAGAAAGAAAGAAAGAAAGAAGTGGAGGGATGGAGGAAAGGGAGTTGAAGATGAGATATATATATATTGGTATAATTATTGCAGTTCTATTGATATAAATTGTAGAAAGGTTAATTATTTATTACCAAATTAATATAATACTAAATAATGTTGTATGTGTGCTTTATTGTATACAGTATGTTAAAGCGCAATTTATATAACAAGTACCTGTGTAATTTTAGAACACCTTATGTCTTTTGTCAGGTTACCTCGCGGGTCATTTCATTTAGGGGAACCCCCAGAAGTGACATCATAATCAAGGCACCTGCAGGTTTTGGAAAACCCAATGAAAATGGCCAGAGCACTGTTACTGTCAGTTTACGGGATGATAATACCAATGTTTCCTTTGATGTTGTGAGCTTCATCTTCTCTGTGAGTAGTGAGGAAATGTCTAATGCCAAGCTTGGTGAAAGCAATGAAAGAGTCAGTGATGAAGGAATACAGGATAATGGGGCTGAGAAACACAACACTGATAATGATGGGGAAGTGAGTGAAGAGGGCCCAACAGAAGGATTTGAGGTGCTACACAGTGATGAAGAGTTGGACAAAAATGAGGAAGAAATACCAACCACCTCAGATACATTCAGCTCACAGGAGGACTCAAATGAGTCTGATTCTGCATCAGAGTTCCAAAAGACAAAGGTCCATACTGATCAATCAGATAGCGCAGAACCTTCTGTCCTACACTACTTCCCCAGACAACTTATAGGTGTCAGATCACCTCTTGCATTGACATTAATCCATGAGGAAACTACTTCAGCAGAAGGAAATGGCAAAGGAACCAACCCCAGATCAGATATCTCTTCTGTAGAAGGTCAGACTGTTCCAACAAACTCAGAACCCATTTTAGGACCTTTTCAGAAAGCACTGAGCTCCAGCTCAGAGGAGGAAACAGATGATAAATGGAAGAACAGTGTCACTGATCCAACACTGAGCAAGACCCCAAGGCTGACCTCAGGTCCAGAGTCCATGGTAAATACAGAAGTGGTGGAAAAGAATGAAGGTCTTCCAACACCTTTTTTCTCTGGTTCAGACTTGTATCCTGAGTACGTTAATGATGAATGGCAGTATGATCCCAGATATTATGACCCATACAGGAACCATCCTGGGTATGCTGGAGGGTATGACCCCTATGGTGCAGGGTATGACCCCTATGGTGCAGGATATGACCCCTATGGTGCAGGGTATGACCCCTATCAAGCAGGGTATGACCCGTATCAAGCAGGCTATGATCCCTATCAAGCAGGTTATGACCCCTATGGTAAAGGGTATGACCCATATCGTGCAGGATATGACCCCTATGGTGCAGGTTATGACCCTTATGGAACAAGGCATGACCCCTATCAGGAAGGATATGACAACCAGGACCCATATCATGAAACAGAGAATCAAGCTCCAAGACATGACATAGAGCAAGAAACCACTCCACCATACTCAGTGGAAGAAAATGAGAGCCGCCCTACAGAGATTTCAAACAACCAGGATAACTCTTATAGTGAAGAACAACCTCAGTCACCCTCCATTTCGCCATCAAGTACCCCAGCATTACTATCTGAAGGTTCTGAGAGCATGGATTCTGCACACAACATGCCATCAGAAGAACCATCAAACTCTAGCTTTATTGAAACAAGCAGAGAAATTGGACTGCAGTCTTCCAAAGACCCAAATGATTCTAACAGTCCTCCTGATTCTGCTGTGTCCAACAGTGAAGAGGGTACCGAAACCAGACATGATGCTGTGAGCAAGAAAATGACTGCAACAGGGGACTCCAGCAGTGAGGAGAGCATTGAGACCATGGACTCTGAACAAGAGAGCCAGACTCCAATAGATCAGCAAGGAAACCAGGGAACTCCTGATCCAGCGATTCAGACACCTTCCCACATGCCTGCGGTTCAGGTTAATCATAACATGCAGGAGGTACACAATGAAGAAGAACCTCACAGTCAGTCAAATGTAGATCTCATACCTGCATTTAGTTCAGAAGAAGATGATCCACTGGTCAACACACTCGAGCGCATCATGTCTCTTTCGTTCAATGGTGGATCCAATGAAGAAGGTACTGCTGTTGGGACAAACCCTGATTCTACACCCGCAGACACCACCATATCTGAAAACAACCAAAACAAAGAATCATTTTCAGATGAATCTGCAACCAATACTCCAGGAATCAGTGCAGAAGTGACTCATGAATCAGTACACCTCACCACAGAGAGCCCAACACTCAATTCTGAATCAGTGCCAACAAGTGATTCACTTGTTAGCAATGAAGACACCTCCAGTGAGAATACCACATCAAATCTGAGTGCTAACCTGCACATTACAACTCAGAGCAGTGGAGGATTAGATAATAGTGCTGAAGCTAATGCTAATGCTAACACTGCTAACGACAGTGAGGAGTCTCGGGAATCTCAGATCTTTACACCATCCACAGTGTTCCCCATCGCTAGTCAACCAAGCCACGTGCAACACACTGAAAATGGCAGTGATGAAGAAAACACACAAGATAGGAAGTCCAGCCAGGGGATAAGCAGTCCATTTTCTGTAGAGACACCCGCTAAAATAATAGCCACCAATCTCTGGATGTCTTTGCTCCAAGCCCTGAAAGTTCCCATAGCTAATCAAAGTGGACAATCAGTCCAGAAAAATGTTCAAAGGCCACAAAGTACCAGACATTATCATCTTCGTAGCAACAGGAGACGAACCGACGATAGCAGTGAGGAAAGTAAATAAAATAAAATAAAATAAAATATGTATAAACGTAGCGCATGTTTTTAACAATTAAAGACCTAGTCAGGAATTGCTAATAGAAGGTTGGTGCTTGGTCTTGCAACATAAGTGTTATATTACAGTATATAAGGTTAGCATGTTAGCATTAATATATATTAGAAATCATATTCTCTGTTAGCAATCATGTCCTCTTTTAGCAAAAATGCATACTGTTAGCAAATTTTTCTAGTATAGATCTCTGGAGCAGCCATGACACTGTTTTAGCAAGTTTTCTGATTGGAGTTTTAATGTTTTTTTCTTGTATTACACATGTGATTGATGTAGTGGATGTAGGTCTGTTTTCTCCTCTCAGGAATGAATTGCTGTATTTTTGGAATGGAAATGTGGTCCAGATTTACCTCGAATAAAACTAGCTGTAATAATACTGATAGCTCAAAAATCTGCATTGCAAGTGTATCAATATAATGACAGGGGAAAAGTTTTTTTTTTCTTCCCCCAGATTGAGCTTATTCTCCAGAAGCATGGTTTCTATTTTAGATGATAAATAAAATAAATAAATATTATAATGCAATGGTTCATGCAGCTGTAACAGTTTCCTGTGTGGTTATTCACCATGTATTTAAAATGGATTACTGTCAAGGTGCAGTTAATCGTTTTTAAAAGTGTTTATATTTCTGTAAAAAAAAATTTTTTATATACAATTCCAATTAAAAGTTTGGACACACTTTCTATTTCAATGGTTTTTCTTTATCTCATCTCACCTCATTATCTCTAGCCGCTTTATCCAGTTCTACAGGGTCGCAGGCAAGCTGGAGCCTATCCCAGCTGACTACGGGCGAAAGGCGGGGTACACCCTGGACAAGTTGCCAGGTCATCACAGGGCTGACACATAGACACAGACAACAATTCACACTCACATTCACACCTATGGTCAATTTAGAGTCACCAGTTAACCTAACCTGCATGTCTTTGGACTGTGGGGGAAACCGGAGCACCCAGAGGAAACCCACGCAGACACGGGGAGAACATGCAAACTCCGCACAGAAAGGCCCTCGCTGGCCACGGGGCTCAAACCCGGACCTTCTTGCTGTGAGGCGAGAGCGCTAACCACTACACCACCGTGCCGCCCCGGTTTTTCTTTATGTTTATTCATTAAAAGACACTTCATGTTTTCAAGTAATGATGGATGTCGTTTCTCTTTACTTAGTGGAGCAGTTCTTGACATAACATGGATTACTACAGCTGTGGAATAGGGCTATTTATTGTATTTGTATAATTTACTATTTACTGTTTGATCTCAAATGCATTAAGAAGGCAAGAAATTGCACTAATTAACTTTTGACGAGGCACCTGTTAATTGAAAAGCATTCCATGTGATTACCTCATGAAGCTGATTAAGATAATGCCAATAGTGTTTAAAGTGTCATCAAGGTAAACGGTGGCTACTTTGAAGAATCTAAAACACGAAACAGATTTTTTAACACTTTTTTGTTTACCATATAATTCCATATATGTTCCGGATGTTATTTCATAGTGTTGATGTCTTCAGTATTGTTCTACAATGTAGAAAATAGCCAAAATACAGAAAAACCTATGAATGAGTAGGGGTGTCCAATCTTTTGACTGGTACTGTACATCACCGATTATAGAAAACATGGACAACATATTGTCTTAAAAAGTGAAGCCATCACATGTCTAGTGCCCCTGTTGACTGGCTGCAGTACAATTTTTGTACAATTGACATCCAGCCAGTCAGCTATCAAAATCTGGGCAAAGGCCATTTGTCCATCAGTGAACACAAACACTACCAATAATATTGGGATGGATTTTAGAATTAGGCTGGTTAGTTTACATTGCGCTCAGAATAGCTATGTGCCCCAAATAACGAATTATTAACTCACACTGCACTACTGGAGCATTCTGCCCTGGTATGATGAACGAATTTCCAGTTCATATCCATGTGATATTAGATGCATCCTTATTCATGAAATATATCCAGCTGAAACTGTTAAAGCTCTCTAGATAGATGTAAAATTGATTTCCACAACGAAGATATTCTATGACATGCTGGTCCTTGTGGGTGGGCCCAGTGGGTGGGCATACCAAATGAGTGGGTGTACTTGACTTTGACTCTCATCTCTATTGTGCAGACTCTGGCTTCAAATTTGACAAAATGGCAGAGGGGTTTTGCCTTTATTTCTATAGAATGGGAGGCAATTGGGCCACGCCATCCATGTTTTCTTCAGTCGATGGTATAAATTCACAACATTTCCCTGCAGTGAGTGTGGCTAGTTTCTTAATTTCTAGCTTCTGTATTACATTATTATGTGCTGCACTTCAGCTCACAACCAGCAGAGGGCTCTAATCATTACACTCTAAAGGAACAGTTTGAACAAAAGTTAATTGTAAACCATTTATGCAAAATGTGGAGGCTATAACATTCCCTTACTTGTTAGCTACATTAGTATTGCAGTCCAAAACTAAACAAGCAAACCTCAGACATTTGTGGTGATGGAGGCATTGTGTAACATGACAAGTTGCAGGGTTTTTTTTTCTTTTGTTTTATTAACTTAAAGGGGAGGGGGAGAGGTTGGTGAGGGAGCGACTGTTTATCGCTGCTATAACGTAAGTAACAATAGGAACTAACTTGTTTCACCAGCAGTAAATGTAACAATAAATGGATAAAAGCATGTGTCATTCTTCAATAAGTAAATTGTAATTGTTGGTAAATTGCTGTGGTATAAGAGAAATAAAACACTTGGGGACCTGCTGTTATAGGAAAATAATCTACTTTTGGGTGGTAACAGTAAATCTGATTCAACACATCACATCACCCTGATGTTGATTATTTTCCTATAACAGCACAACACGAATGTTCTACACAACACACACTGTTTAATTCCTTAGCTATGTTTTAGTTATTGATTGATAACTGAATTTCAAAACTGTCATTAAATAATGTCGGTACCACACACACACCCCTGAATGTTCCAAAACCACACCCACCATTTCAAAGCAAGCTGCATTTTCATTCAAATACCATATTTATGCTGCTCTGTGGATATTATTACACTGCAACACCCCCCCCCCAACACACACACACACACACACACACACACACACACACACACACACACACACACACACACACACACACACACTTTTACTAGTGAATCACAGTTTTGCAAGACTGAAATCAGTGAGTAAAGTAAAAGGAGTTTTTCCTTGTTTATGTCTGCAGCTCATAATCTGTAATAATGTGTAATAATGTATAATACATGCTCTTGTCCTCTGTCTGATGATGCATCATCAGTGTGAGGGAAAATAAACACACTTCTATATGATCAATGTTACAGGAAATAGAAAGTCATAACACAGGCACATCTCTCTGACTCTTCCATATTTTACTATTTAGCTGTTACATGAGTTACTTTTTCCACTTATATGTCATAATATGTAAGTAATAAACACTGAATGAGAGAGAGAGAGAGAGAGAGAGAGAGAGAGAGAGAGAGAGAGAGAATGTGATGAAGTACAATTTACTGTTACCACCCTTAAGTTGACTATTTTCCCATAACAGCATGTCCCCAAGTGTTTCTAAAACCTCATTAAAAAACCTGTTTATTATTAGTGTAGGGTCCACTGTACGAGTCCCTGTGAATGAGCTGTTACTATAGAAACAAGAACGTATTTAGAAAGAGTGCATTAATGTAAACCTGTGATCTGCAGCTGCACTACAATCAGAGCTGCTGTTATAGATAATTAATCAACATCTTCTGACCATTCACAATCAAGAATTTATCCACAGTCTGGTGAAAAGTTGTTTTTAAATAAACATGGCAGTGGGTTGTTAGCTCAGCTCTGCATTCTCTGAGTGTGTGTGTGTGTGTGTGTGTGTGTGTGTGTGTGTGTGTGTGTGTGTGTGTGTGTGTAATTGTATAGCAGGACAGATGGAAGTATCACTTTAGACACTAACGCCTGTTATTGATACACTGAACCCTAGTCATTAGCAGTGTGTGGGTGCACTTTAGCCTAAGTATAGCCATGTGTGTGTTTCACCTGGCTGTGTTTATATAAAGCACTGCAGGGTTTTACAGGTGCACAGGTAAACCTCCATCACTCCTGCTGTTTGAGGAACGAGAGACACTGAGAGGGAGAGCGAGAGGACAGGTAAAGCTCCTCACTTACTTACTTACTTACTTACTTACTTACTTACTTATTAAACAAATCTCAAGTGCAAACATGTTTCCTGTATCAGCTCTCAGTTTAAGTGACATTATTGAATTGCTTCAGAAGATACAGGGGTCATTAAAGTTAAGTTAATCATGTGCTGTTTAACTGAAGAACTGAAGAATTAGATGAGTAGTGAGCTATCTAATAAAACTTTCCATGCAAACATTAGGATGTTAGAGTAGGAAGTTTTTTGGATGCAGTTCAGTTTTGTGAGTTTGATGGTTTATTCAAAACAATTCAGGGTAGCAAAGAAAATTCACAAGTGTGTAAAAAACAAACAAACAAACAAACAAACAAACAAACAAAAACCCTTCATGTCAATTATTATGAAGTCCCATCAAGCTAAATTAATGTGAGTGGGGGGCATTTACTTTCAGGCAATATGTACTACTATAAAGGTGGCTTCAGTAATGCATACTGTAATATAGCCATCTGTAGTTTCTACCCATCAGTGCCCAGCCACTATAATTCCCAGCATGCACTGCACAAATACACTGCACATCATATCATGTCACATCATAACCATTAAGTACAATCAACTAATCCTGACTCTTCTCATTAGAATATTCCTGACTCACATGAATCGGTGTGTATTGCTGTGCAACATGCACAAAAATTACTTAACTCATGTGGAATGTTAACCTTCCATCCTGTTCACAACACATTAACCAGTGGTTATAAAATGTTCTTCTAAAACTGTATCATATTGGACTGATAATGTGAATCAGATACAATTATAGTATTTCTAATGATTCAAATTATTTAAATGACTCAAGCAATTTAAATGATTCAAGAGATTTAAGTGATTTGAGTGACTCTAATGGTACAAATGATTCCAGTGATAGTAGTAATTCAAGTGACTCTGGCATTCAAATGACTCCAATAATGTAAGAGATGAGAGTGATTCATGATTCCCATTATTTAAGTGACTCTAGAGAGTCAAGTGACTTTGGCATTCAAATGATTCCAATAATGAATGTGATTGGAGGATTAGTGATTCAAATGATTCAAGAGTTTCTAGTGATTCAACAGGCTCTGGCATTTACATGAATTGATTTGAGTGATTACTGATTCAAGCAACTCTATAAATCCACCAAAATGACAATAGTGAATCAGTCAGTTCATATAATTCTAATGATTCAGACAATTTAAGCTTGATAAACAAGACCGATAAATTTGTAAGGTTCTTATGAGTCTGCTTTTTTTTTTAAAGATCTGATTAAGTATTGGCCTTCTTTCTTCTGCATTTGTAGAAAAGGAGCATCACTTTTTTCCTTACTTGTCTGAGTTATGTTTATTATTTTTGCTAAACAAACAAATGAAAGAAAACATAAATAAAATATTAATGTTGGCTGTTTGTGTGCGTATGCTTCATGGATGTTTACTTTGTTTCCTGTCTGTTTATTAAGAGTAATAGTTTTTCTGTGTGATCATTTCTCATGTCCTATTATTTTACAGATCTGCCACCATGATGAAGGTCGTGCTTTTGTTCCTCTTTGGCTCCCTCACTGCTCTTCCAGTACGTTACACTGCATTACTGTGTGTTACTGGGAGCTTTATCCAATTTAGCAAGAAACACAGAATCCAATCTCACTGTCCAGATCAGACCCAAAGCAGTGAAAAGATCAGACAGTGAGAAGGGGTGGGGCAGGGTTGGGTGAAAAAGTGCCTTTAAGTGTAAAATGTGTTACTTTTTCTCTCTCTCTGATTGTTGTTATTTCATGTCTCTCAGGTTCCCCAGGTGGAGGAGATGCAGTCAGTAAGATCCACATTCTCCTTACATACTACTCATACTCATCTGACTCTCACTCATACTACTTATACCCATGCTACTCATATTCATCTGACTCATACTCATCCAACTCATACTCCTCATACTCATCCGACTCATACTCATACTACTCATGCTCATTCAACTCTCACTCATACTACTCATGCTTATCTGACTCTCACTCATACTACTTATACCCATGCTACTCATACTCCTCTCACTCATACTCATCCGACTCATGCTCATACTACTTATACCCATGTTACTCATACTCATACTACTCATACTCATCCGACTCATACTCATACTACTTATACCCATGCTACTCATACTACTTATACCCATGCTACTCATACTACTTATACCCATGCTACTCATACTCATACTCACCTGACTCATACTCATACTACTTATACTCATCCAACTCATGCTCATACTACTCATACTCATCTGACTCTCATTCATACTACTCATACTCATCCGACTCATACTACTTATACTCATGCTACTCATACTCATACTACTTACAGTGGTGCTTGAAAGTCTGTGAACCCTTTAGAATTTTCTATATTTCTGCATAAATATGACCTAAAACATCATCAGATTTTCACACAAGTCCTAAAAGTAGATAAAGAGAACCCAGTTAAACAAATGAGACAAAAATATTATACTTGGTCATTTATTTATTGAGGAAAATGATCCAATATTGCATATTTGTTAGTGGCAAAAGTAAGTGAACCTTTGCTTTCAGTATCTGGTGTGACCCCCTTGTGCAGCAATAACTGCAACTAAACGTTTCTGGTAACTGTTGATCAGTCCTGCACACCGGCTTGGAGGAATTTTAGCCCATTCCTCCGTACAGAACAGCTTCAACTCTGGGATGTTGGTGGGTTTCCTCACATGAACTGCTCGCTTCAGGTCCTTCCACAGCATTTCGATTGGATTAAGGTCAGGACTTTGAATTGGCCATTCCAAAACATTAACTTTATTTTTCTTTAACTATTCTTTGGTAGAATGACTTGTATGCTTAGGGTCGTTGTCTTGCTGCATGACCCACCTTCTCTTGAGATTCAGTTCATGGACAGATGTCCTGACATTTTCCTTTAGAATTTGCTGGTATAATTCAGAATTCATTGTTCCATCAATGATGGCAAGCCGTCCTGGCCCAGATGCAGCAAAACGGGCCCAAACCATGATACTAACACCACCATGTTTCACAGCTGGGATAAGGTTCTTATGCTGGAATGCAGTGTTTTCCTTTCTCCAAACATAACACTTCTCATTTCAACCAAAAAGTTCTATTTTGGTTTCATTCATCCACAAAACATTTTTCCAATAGTCTTCTGGCTTGTCCACATGATCTTTAGCAAACTGCAGACGAGCAGCAATGTTCTTTTTGGAGAGCAGTTGCTTTTTCCTTGCAACCCTGCCACGCACACCATTGTTGCTCAGGTTTTTCCTGATGGTGGACTCATGGACATTAACATTAGCCAATGTGAGAGAGGCCTTCAGTTGCTTAGAAGTTACCCTGGGGTCCTTTGTGACCTTGCTGACTATTACACGCCTTGCTCTTGGAGTGATCTTTGTTGGTCGACCACTCCTGGGGAGGGTAATAATGGTCTTGAATTTCCTCCATCCACAGTCATACTCACAATCTGTCTGACTGTGGATTGGTGGAATCCAAACACTTTAGAGATAGTTCTGTAACCTTTTCCAGCCTGATGAGCATCAACAACGCTTTTTCTGAGGTCCTCAGAAATCTCCTTTGTTTGTGCCATGATACACTTCCATAAACGTGTTGTGAAGCTCAGACTTTGATAGATCCCTGTTCTTTAAATAAAACAGGGTGCCCACTCACACCTGATTGTCATCCCATTGATTGAAAACACCTGACTCTAATTTCACCTTCAAATTAACTGCTAATCCTAGAGGTTCACATACTTTTGCCACTCACAGATATGTAATATTGGATAATTTTCCTCAACAAATAAATGACCAAGTATAATATTTTTGTCTCATTTGTTTAACTGGGTTCTCTTTATCTACTTTTAGCACTTGTGTGAAAATCTGATGATGTTTTAGGTCATATTTATGCAGAAATATAGAAAATTCTAAAGGGTTCACAAACTTTCAAGCACCACTGTATACTCATCCGACTCTCACTCATACTACTTATACTCATCTGACTCATGCTCATACTACTTATACCCATGCTACTTATTCTCATACTACTTATACTCATCCAACTCATACTCATCTGACTCATACTCATACTGCTTATACCCATACTACTCATACTCATAGTACTCATGTTTATACTAACCGTACCCATACTCCTCATACTCGTTCATCCTACTTTATTTTTAATATCTCTCTCTCTCTCTCTCCCTCTCTCTTTCTCAGGGAAGTGGGAAATTCATATTCAACAGTGAAGCTGATTCAGTCTCACTGGTATGTTGTATTTCACTGTGAAATAAATCCAATATTTTTTATAAGAGAGCACTCCAACCAGGTTGGAAAACTAGCTATATAGTGCACAAGTTAGGGAGTCTTTTTATGTTAATTTTATATCAGGGTCATATCAGAAAGCAGAGTGGAGAATATCAAGTGCACTCCTGAACTCCATAGTGGACTGCGGTGCACAAACCTTATCACTTAGGGAACCTAGGGAACACGTACGCTTCTTTTAGGGAGTAGGAATTAGAGAGAAATAATCATTGTCTTAGTGACCATGGCTTCTGGTCACTCACTGATGGTGTGTGTGGCACTTTTTAATGAGGTCATCTGTATGTTGTGTATTTCAGGTGCCTTCCTCACCAAGCAGCACTCCGACCCCTCTCCTTCAGACATTCTGGCGTTCTCCTGGGAGAACACATACTCAGCTTGAGGCTCCTGAGGAGAACTTCATTCCTGTATCTGAGCAGCATCTAGAGGTCATAACCCTGAACCCCACTGTGCCTAAAATAGGAGCCAAAATTCTGAGAGGTGCTCTGAATCACCCTACTGAGGTTCCCTCTGGTCCAACTGTTACAGAGTCCACAGAGCCGAATCACACCGGAACCCCACTGCCCTTGACTCTGACTGCTCCACCCAGTGAACTGAACTACAGGCCTATAAACATCAGCCATGACACATCACTTCCAGTCTCAGGTCTGAGTGGAACAAGCTTGACGCATTCTCACGTCAGGCCTCGGAGCGCTGAGAATGCAGAGAACAATGAGAACGCTGAGAACACAAAGAATGATGAAAAGAACAAGCACAACACTGGCACCTCTGGTAAAAAGAAGAAAAATATGGCAAAGGGAGGAACAAAAGGAGCAAAGGCAGCAGCGAAGGGAGGAAAGACAGAAACACAAATTGAACAGAATGTCAAAACAGAGAAGGTCCAAAGTGCTGATTTTAGCTTTGAATTTGATGGTTTTGGATGGCTAGGTGATGACCCTGGCCATGCCCAAACAACACAAGGACCAAACAGCCCTGGTGACACAAGCTCAAGCTCCAGTTCAAGCTCAAGTTCATCAAGTGAATCAAAAGACTCTAGTAGCTCAAGTGAGTCAAGTGACTCAAGCAGTTCAAGTCAAAGTGACTCAAGTGACTCAAGTGATTCAAGTGGCTCAAGTGATTCAAGTGACTCAAGTGATTCAAGTGACTCAAGTAAATCTTGTGATTCGAGCAAGTCCAGTAGTTCAAGTGATTCAAGTGACTCAAGTGACTCTTGCAATTCAAGTGATTCAAGTGATTCAAGTGACTCCAGTGATTCAAGTGATTCAAGTGATTCAAGTGACTCCAGTGATTCAAGTGATTCAAGTGACTCCAGTGATTCAAGTGATTCAAGTGACTCCAGTGACTCAAGTGACTCTTGCAAGTCAAGTGACTCCAGTGATTCAAGTGACTCAAGTGACTCTTGCAATTCAAGTGACTCCAGTGATTCAAGTGATTCAAGTGATTCCAGTGACTCCAGTGATTCAAGTGATTCTAGTGATTCAAGTGATTCCAGTGACTCCAGTGATTCAAGTAATTCAAGCAGCTCAAGTGAATCAAAAGAAATGCCTGTAGTTCATCACAGTTCATCCAACTCCAGTGAATGAATCCAAAAAACAACCAGATCAGTTCTACTTAATCAGAATCACTTCTCAGTTCCTCTCATGTTTCCATGATGTTACATGATAGTAGTAGTGAACAGATCATACAGCTAACTAGTTTATCTAATTTTTTTCTCCAAATTGTTTTTCTTTTTGTGTACTCTATTCAAATAAATATTGTTATAAATAATATAGACTCTGTGATTCTTTGAAATTTAAATAAAATCTTCTTGACATGCATCCAAAGAAACACAGAAAAGCAGACTGTGGGAAGAATAACTGAGAGCGTTGGAATATTTTAAACTTCAATTTTATTTATATGCAAAAAGATAGCTGGGACAAGAAGACACGTCATCATTAAGTGATGTATCAGATGTGTGTGTGTGTGTGTGTGTGTGTGTGTGTGTGTGTGTGTGTGTGTGTGTGTGTGTGTGTGTGTGAAGTTTGAAGTTAACTCACAGTCAGAAGAGTGCACTTGTTTAGCTTCAGATTACATTACAGTGTTAATGAAGTTCAGATGCTGGGTGTGTTGTAGTGTGTAAAATATGACCACAGTCTGGGTCGCGCTCCACTCTATGCTTTTTACAGACAATACACGCACCTCTGACCTGAATGACAACACACACATATATAAATACCAGCCTAATACCAGTACAGGACCTGAGTAACACACAGTTCTTTTTTTAATTATTCGTTTTAATTTAGTTTTCACTATAGATACCACTCAGTAAGATGTAAATTATATTTAAACAGAAACAGAAGCTAACATTATGACAACCTTTGTGTTTACTAAATGTGAATTGTCAGAGTCTGCAACTCTAATGTTCACAAAACATTCTGCTAAACTAAAATTATAATCTATATTTTCACCATCACTGGACATAGTGCCATGTTCTGTTTAATTTTCTCATCTCATCTCATCTCATTATCTCTAGCCGCTTTATCCTTCTACAGGGTCGCAGGCAAGCTGGAGCCTATCCCAGCTGACTACGGGCGAAAGGCGGGGTACACCCTGGACAAGTCGCCAGGTCATCACAGGGCTGACACATAGACACAGACAACCATTCACACTCACACCTACGGTCAATTTAGAGTCACCAGTTAACCTAACCTGCATGTCTTTGGACTGTGGGGGAAACCGGAGCACCCGGAGGAAACCCACGCGGACACGGGGAGAACATGCAAACTCCACACAGAAAGGCCCTCGCCGGCCCCGGGGCTCGAACCCAGGACCTTCTTGCTGTGAGGCGACAGCGCTAACCACTACACCACCGTGCCGCCCTGTTTAATTTTCTGTATTGAATTTTTAAATAAAGTCTCAGATGTTTCTTTTCAACTCATGAGCCTGAAGGGAAAGGTGATTTCATTTTGGCTCAGATAATTTTATAAACGTATATATATAAAAAATTTCAGAAATGTAATAAGCTTTATAAATTGTATTTTCTGTATTCTATTCCATAAGTAAAATTGCTATTTGTATAATCACTTTCATTTTTAAAAATGAAGGTTTTTCCAATTTTGATCTAACTGAATCATTTTTTATTTCACTATGTATTTATTTCCTGTATATAGAAACCATATTGGACTGTTGTGCATTGAAAGGTTTCTCTAAAAATGTGAATATTGCTGACTTTTGAGATTTATTTTATCTTGCAATTAATAATTTCTTGAAGAAACAAATTGTAATGAAATTCAAAACACCGTTGATTCATTGAATCATTAAATAAGAGTCAGAATTAAATGCTTCAGACAGTGCTCGCTAATATTGATCTCAGGGCAATGAAACACATAATAATGCTGTTTCTGTGTATACACACCATATACATATTTGTGTTCATGAGGGGAGATTATAAATGCATAAGCTGAATTATAAACAGTTATTTATGGGTTTTATCCATCCATCCATCCATCCATCCATTATCTGTAGCTGCTTATCCTGTTCTACAGGGTCGCAGGTAAGCTGGAGCCTATCCCAGCTGACTATGGGTGAGAGGCGGGGTACACCCTGGACAAGTCAACAGGTTATTGCAGGGCTGACACCGAGACAAAACCATTCACATCTACGGTCAATTTAGAGCCACCAATTAGCCTAACCTGCATATCTTTGGACTGTGGGGGAAACATACAAACTCCGCACAGAAAGGCCCTCGCTGGCCGCGAACCCAGGACCTTCATGCTGTGAGGTGACAGTGCTAACCACTACACCACCGTGCCGTCCTTTATGGGTTTTATTTTTACATAATATTCTCTGTACTGGGCGGCACGGTGGTGTAGTGGTTAGCGCTGTCGCCTCACAGCAAGAAGGTCCTGGGTTCGAGCCCCGGGGCCGGCGAGGGCCTTTCTGTGCGGAGTTTGCATGTTCTCCCCGTGTCCGCGTGGGTTTCCTCCGGGTGCTCCGGTTTCCCCCACAGTCCAAAGACATGCAGGTTAGGTTAACTGGTGACTCTAAATTGACCGTAGGTGTGAATGTGAGT